>NW_017276855.1:612182-767467 GCF_001594065.2 Cyphomyrmex costatus | reverse complement strand
GTATATTTTCTATGTTGAATATGTACCACGAAAAGTAACTAATAGATCATTCAAGGTGCAAATTCAAAATGAACATACATACATATAAGTAAAACAGATTACAATTTGCATATTACAGTTTTCTAAAAAATTTCTGCAATATGTTATTCTTAGTGCACAAAATATAAAAGTCGGTTATTGAGATTTGATTTGAAATTTATTTAATTTATACTAGCCCGTGCAATGAAAAATAATTGCTTGTAATTCCAGAGTACCAATCTGTTAATGACTCGGAAAAAGAACACTCATACATATACGTTTCTTTTCAAGAATAGATAATCTGAGAATCATTCTGTTCTGCAGCCATTGAAAAGCATTGTCGACCGATAAAATATCAGCCCCGTAAAGCATTAAGGTACGATTATCAAAAAGTCAATAGTTCACGAGTTATTAAACATTTTATGTACCAAAAGAATATGTAAAATATCTCGTAAACTATTGGTTCTTTTATATCTCTACCTTGATACTTTTATGTACAGAATAATTAGAGGAATCATATATAGTGAAAAAATTCATATAATTCCATTTAAAAAAATGAGGTCGACCTCGAAATCTCCGAGAAAACATTTTTAGTCGCTCGAAACAAGCGACCGAGCGAGAAGGACGGGACGTTCGTGACGTAGCGTCTCGCTGTCTCGCTCTCTCTCGATGCGTCAAAGGTTGCCGAACGAGAAAAGAACGAACGTATCGAGCTGTCGCGCTCACTCATACTGAGCAAATCTTCTTTATCCTGATTTAACACGGACCCGAACCACGTCCACTTTCGACGATACGATTTTATCGACGAGACGGCGGTTCACGAAAATGGACGTGGTACGTAGTTCCCGCAGCGTTGGTGCTGGTAGGTACGAAACCACGGACGAAACTCACGAAACGAAATTACAACTGATTGCTATTTGTAAGCGCAAGCGCGATCGGAACTGAGAGTACTGAGAGTGCGCTGTGCATGACTTTTCGAAATTGGAAATTTCTCAATATATTTCTCAATTGTAATGGATCATAATGGATATCAACATGATGGTTATCA
The DNA here is from genome assembly GCF_001594065.2 of Cyphomyrmex costatus. Taxonomy (NCBI): domain Eukaryota; kingdom Metazoa; phylum Arthropoda; class Insecta; order Hymenoptera; family Formicidae; genus Cyphomyrmex; species Cyphomyrmex costatus. The sequence continues at coordinate 766,401 of NW_017276855.1, read as the reverse complement.
ACATGAGTAATTATTCAATTTAATCACACGGTTTAAAAGTCGATAAAATTATAACGCGTTTTCGTCCGAAACGAATTTACCGAAAAAAGCATTGCACTATTTCGCGAATCGCTAGATTAATCGTAAAATTTTTTTTTGTAAGACGTTATCGGATAATGAAATTTGCAATCAGTATAATTAAATATAATACAAATTTTATCATATATATGGATAATTAATGAGTAATTACCTTAATTCAATGACTTCCAAGAAAGTTATTGATTATCTGAGGAAAATTGCAATTTCTTATTAATAAAAAATTTTTGTAAAATCTATTTATACTTGAATAGATAGTAGGATATTACTTGTGCGTGTTTTATATTTATTATAGACTCTACTGCAAATATTGAATTCATTTTACTTTTACAAGTGGAAAAGTTATTATTAATACACTAACAGTCTTTTAATTTTCTAGTATTACAGATGATGTTTCTTATTAGTGTTATACATATTTTAGTCTTTCGACTCCGTCAAAGATAGATTGATCACTGTGTATAAAAGAAATTGAAGGAAAGGTGAATGTGAGCAGTGGATTCTTAGATATCGTTCGGGTCACCAGAAAAAAATAAAAGAAAAATAGATTATATAATTTCGTGATGTATATTAATAGTTAATTTATTCACAAGCGCGCGGAGATGCGACAAAGAAAGTGTACTCGATTTAAATTCACTCGCTTAGACAAGAATGTTCGATAACGATACAAATTATACGAAAGTTTACTGGTTCTTGGAATTTACCGGAGAATTCACCGAATCGTGACTGTATATAATAAAAAAAAAACACATTAATTTCCAAAATAATTTATATGAATTTTGGTAAGTTCTTACTCATCTAGCCTTTACTTTCCTATCCGCGACTCGTGTATTATAAAACCGATGAAAATTGGTCACAAGAAATTCGTGAATTTAAAAGGCTATTTGTATTTAATCTCGCGTCTACCTGTTTCTTCTTGTTATGTCAAGTGTGTGTTGTCTCTAAACGACTGTTCTTGCGGAATTTAAACTTGTGACGATATGCAATCGCCACAATACATTACATATATTTTTAATTACAAACAAAATAAAATATACATTTCATAAATAAAAAAACTCATATTTTAAACAGAAAATAAATACAGAAGAAATAAATCTAGAAGAAATGTAACTATAAAAAACATAAATTTCGAACTTGTTTACTAACATGTTTATTACATGTCTTATGTATTATACTATTGATTAGTAAAAAAAAATTATTTTTACGAGATATACCTTCAGAAATTTAACGTTCCTTGTGATGTAGATATTATTGCAGATGTAAGAGCATTTAATTATTCAACGAACGAAACTTAGTTACACGCTTGTTAGAAGACGCTAGAACTATCTTAGAGTATCTTTGTAATTTGAACAACAGGTCTTCTAGATTTAATGATAAAAAAGTTTATAATCAGCAATAAAATTAAATGCACTTTATTGTCTGTTTCTCAAACGTATTATTTGAAAACAAAGTAAAACTCAGCTGCTAGGATAGATATAGATGTATTTTACAAATTTAACGCATTCGAGAACGTGCAACGCCATCGTTGCCCGAATGCATTAAGCTAAGGGCTTAATTCTATCTCGAGGTACAGCGAAAGAGGGTTCGTCGATGCATGCGGATGATGAAGTGCATTATGCCGTGATGGAATAATAACGTGCGTGAGCGAACGGGGCTACGCATGCCGTTCGCGAATTAACTAAAGCGTTTCAGATCGTTGTATCCCTAGCTCTCTCAACAAATCCTTTTATCTTAACTGCTAATAAGTACGGGCCTAAGTGGTTTTGTCTCTGATCAATCGTCTTTTCTTCTTTATTCAATTTATCTTGAAAAATTGCTCTTACGAAAAAGGCTCTAAAATATTTATATATAATATGATTGCAAATACATTGCTTTTATTGCTTTCGCATTATTGGTCACTTATTCGTTGTCGCCTCTAGATTTGAATATTTTCAATGTCTACAATGGAGAATTTTACCTTTATTCAATTATTTAAAAGAAGTCTATCTCTATTATATACCAAAAGAAAAAGAAATACGAAGGAAAAAATGGTTAATCAGAAACATTCCTCATGCGATACAACTGCGAATGATGTACGAGTGTCATAAATGTTCCACGTATGTTGTGAGCGGAAGAGCATTACTCTCGAGTCCTCTTAAGCCTTCCGAATTTTAATCGACAACATATAATCGTCCATGATATGTGTCGTTTGAATCTTGTACATTTTGAATGAAATAATTCTGAAATCTCAAATTAAAACTTGAGGCTTTTTTTAAAGATGATTGGTAGAATTACACGTTCACGCAGTCTGCCTTGCTGGCGGAAGTCGAACCGGCCGAGGAGGACGAAGCGACGGAATGTCTCCTGAGATAACCGGCAAATAATTGCCGCGCCTGATTAAGTACACGGATCACATTGTGACGGCGAACCATCTTGTCGAAATGCATTGCCATCTCGTTATAATCCATTTGATTGCGCATAACAAAGTCCCGATGTTGCAGCAGAAGAGTGATACACAGGAACATTAGAAAGGGATTGCCGCCACCGAATTCGTGCGGTGGCGGCAATGAACTTTCGCCCAGTTGGTCCTCGCTTGTTCCTGCAGGTATGAGATTAGTCAGCTCTGTCACTTCCTCGCATTGTTCTTGTACAGACTGTTGCTGTTGTTGTTGTTGTTGCTGTTGCTGCTGTTGTTGCGCCTGTTGCTGTTTTGTCGGACTTCCTGGTACAGGTGGATTCTGATGCCAACTCTCGGTTCCTTCACTATCTGACGCCGACTCAGATCTGAAAGATAAATTAAGCGTTTCAATAAAAATAATATTTAAAAACACACTTCTTATATTGAGTATTGATTTCTTTGAAATTTTAATAATATATACCGATAGAGACTTTAATCTTGTATATTTATATAAAGATAAAGGAGATACACATATAAATATAAAATAAAGATATTTTCCATCGATATCTTGAAAGCATTATGCAAAAAAGTAAAGAAGATAGATGAAATTTACTAAAAAATAAAATCTCAAAGAGATTTTTAATTTAGAAATTTTTCTCCAAGCAATTAAACTTTTAGCAGAAAGTTTTACTTATAAATTCTGCTTATGAATTTTACTTTTAAAATTTCCAAATATATAAATCTTTATAAATGGAAATATGTACCTACCTAGTGGTACGTTTGAGCAGCCTAATCGGCGTAACGGATTTCACGCCATTCTGATCCTCCAAAATTTCACCGTCGTATTCCAATTCCGCTTGCTCGTCCGGAGTCGTGGGATGATGCTTCTGTTGTAACGTGTGTAAAGGATTTTCCCATACAAACACATCCGCCGCTGGACTGCATCTTGCCAATTCTGTCTCTGTCTCGCTCTCTGGTAAATCATTTTCTCTTTTTGAAAGCACACAATCGCATTGTAGTTCACTAGGCGGCGAAGGCCCAAACACTTGTCGATCTAACGATTCCAATTCTAGTCTTAATTCTCTAGTCATTGATGTGGTCATCGGAAAAAAATCCGTAGGATCATCTGGCGAACTCGGTTCATCCCTCAACACTCTGATGACGCCACTTTCACTTGAGACACGTCTGTGATAATGAAATATAATTTTGAATCGCTTTAATTTGATAAAATACAAGAATATCTTGAGCTACAAAAGAAATATGTTCTACGAATTAAATAAACATATTACTTTTATCTCATAAGTGTTCTTGATGTTAATACTAGAGAAATATTGTAATAAATATATTATCAACGATAATTTTTTAATCGAACAATAAAACAATCAAACAAATTATAATACCGAGAGGACAAGGAATAATTAGAACTATACACTGCGTGGATTTTCACAACACACACACACACACACACACACACACGCATGCACGCACGCACACACACAGAAAAAATGATTATTAATCATAAGATAATTCATTTATGTGGCGTCAAGTACTGTACATTTCATGTCTTATTTACATCATATGTAACGTTTGAACATTGTTTATAATTTAGATATTGATGACCTGATACATGGTCGAAACGTTTATCGTTTTTACATTAGTAGAATTATTTAAATATACTTTTGCACTGTGTGATCTTGCGTTTTATGCTTTTTTAACAATTAATTTTCTACGAAAGTAATTACCTGAGTTCAGGTTCAGCATCGCTGGGCGTGACTTTATTACGATTGAGACTAGTAAAGTTTAAGAACTCATTTAAATTCTTTACCACTCGCGCACATTTCTTTTCACCAGAACTATCATTCTGTTCACTATTTTTAGTCTGTTCTTTATTAGGAGTACTCAGTCTTTCTTTCAATTCCAAAAGATTTGCGCGTTTCGATTTAATTGGAAGAGAATCAGTACTTAGGCACTTTTCTGTCGATTCATTATTTCTCCTGTTTTTCGTGCTAGTTAAATCATTCTCTGAATCGGAGAATGCTTCATAAGGCGAGTTGGATCTGAAAATAGACATTTTGATTAGAAGAATTAAAGTTGTCGTTTATTACATAAATTTTAATTAACAGTGCAAAAAAGATAGAATCGGAAAATTATTAAATATTATTGTATGGACATAAATATTTTTCATTTATATCTTTCGTTTATATTTCTTTGTGTATTTCTTCTACAAATTTGTCTAAATTATATATTTTATCCAAAAAGCAAAGCTTCGGAAACTAGTTTTAAGTATAAATTTGCATAATTGTGCAAACAAGCAACCTTTTCGTTTCTCCGTTAACTTCAGTAGATGATTGCAGACTCGGTTCTTCGGTACTGAAGGCCTTTCGTCTCACGCTAGCGGCAATACTGGCTGAGGAACTTTGTCGTCTAATAGCGCAGACCTTAGTATAAGCGTTTTCACGGATATGCTTCACATTCGGACTCGGCGGCGGCGATGCTGGCGGAAAAGGCACCTCGGCAAGACTCAATTCGCCGGTCGGCGGTGACGCTGGCAAAGCTGCCCATAGAACTTCGAGCATTCTAAGTGCGTCGTCTAATGCAAACTCACGTTTCATTTCTAATAACAACCAACGATAACAAAAGAGTAGATCATCTGCTTGATGCAACTTCAAATATGCATAGAAATCAGGATCATAATGTTGAAGACCTGCAAGGAAATATATCTTAATATCGATATAATTATCAAGGAGTATTATAAAGATAAAAATATATTAAAATAGAAATGAAAATTATAGAGAGTATAGAGCATTGTAAACAAAACTGAAACTTAGAAAATAAATAAATTTAGACATTTTTAAAAAATGATAATCTACCTTCTGCGAGATGAGCAAATTTGGTAGTCATGGCGATACCATCGAGCATGAAGTTATCCTTCAATCTTCTCATGAGAGCGCAGAGACAGATGTAAGCCTGTGCCTCATCCCGCATCGTAACGAGAAGAGGTGAAGCCAAGTCGCTCATACCCTGGCAGTAGCTTACACTCGGGTGATTTAAGGCATACGTCGTCAGAATGTTAAAGAGACTCGCTGTGTTCTGATTGTCGTCTGAACCACCGTAAAACTTGTGATGCCTATCCGTTCTGAGGACATCCTTCCTTACCATACCAGTGACGTAGCCGAGATCACCGACGTTCTGTCCCTTTTGCACCAGCACTCGCCATCGTTCGCGCAGATTCTGATATTCCTGCGCCTTTTTCTTCATGTAATCCATCCGTTCGCGACCCGACATTCCTTCTGGATACACGTTCAAGATATGTTTCCAGACTACCTTGCGTAAACTAGGTTCAATCCCGCCGAAGTAAATAACTGCCCTTAATTCCTTGGAGTGCACTACTTGGCCGATCGGATCCAGAAATCGACGAAATTCAGCGTCCGTCAAAGGTGGTCTTGGAGGTTGAACATTTTGCTGATGAGACGACTCGTCGCCCAAGTTGCCCAATGCACGTTGCACCATATTCAGCGTTCTTTCCATCTGTGACGAAAGATTAAACGCGAAATTGGATACACCTGATAACTGTAATAATAATAATGAAAATATAAAGAAATAACATAAAATGTGTGTGTGGTAAAATAATAAAATATAATAAAAATAATATACAAAAAATAAAAGAGGATTAATAATTTGAGAACTATGAAAAAAAATAAAAACAAACTTAAAAACTAAAATAATTTAAAAAAGTATGATTCTTAAATAAAAAAATATAAACTTAAAAGGAATTAACAAATTTTTGTGTTTTGCCTCTACTGAAGTAATAGGAGTTTGTGAAATCTTCAATGTTGTCTTATTGCTGGTCGTCATTGACGCGAGGCGGCACTTACTTTATTCATTATGAGACCGGGCAACTTAGGTGTTCTGTAAGGAAACCCAGTCTCCTGCTGACGTGTCAAAACTTCTTGCGCATTTTGCTCCCAGTAGCACTCGCAGTCTCCAGTTTCACCGAAGGGTTTTAAATTCACCTGCAGATAGAGATATGGCTCGGATGCGCTGAAAAAAATATATTAAACTAAAATGTTTATAATGTAGAGAAGCAGTTATGTGTTTTATTATTTATTAAATTATTAATTATTGAAATTAATTAATCAATTCTCGTGATAAAAATTAATTAAGTCACCTGATAAATGCGGCATCCAAGTCCCAGTCCGAGAGTAGGAAGAGATACGTCTCTGACCCATAGTCATCAATCGCTCGATACGAAACGGTGAATTCCCTATGGCACGTGACAATTTTACGGCATTCGGTTTAATATTTTATAGCATGATTCGATAAAAATATTTATTTCAAGTAATTCTTTTGTAATGTTTTATGTTGTTATGTGATGATTTGACTGATAAAACATAGCGTATGTACATATATCAATCTAATCATATTATGAATAAAAAGAATTATATGCACATTGTTAAAATTATAATATTTCAATAGAAATTATTTATGTATTTCAATACAAATTAATTTACATATTAATAAAAATTGTATCTTTTTTTATTTAAAGATCTTCTCAAATGTTTTTTTTTATCTAAACATCTTATCTATATGTAATAAATATAATGTATATATTATAGATGCTTTCCGTTTTCATACACTGTAAATATCAGTTGATCCTTGTTGTCTATCAAATATTAAGCAAGGACAAATAATGCTTACAAGTGCTATAAACGCAAAATGGAACATACTCTATATTTAATTATTTAAGTGCAGCATGATCATTCACTTTTTACATCGAAAAGTGCTGATAACCGTTCAATTTCTATTATCGAAATTCTCAAATTTTGATGTAATTTATTAAAAATTAATGAAAAGATGTAACAATTTTTTTTTATTTATTATAATCCTTTTTTATATGAATCAGAAAAAAACGTAAACCCATCGTTTACATCTTTTGAAAAAAAATTTTATTATTTTCGGAATTCAAATGATTGCATTCAAATATTATTCAACATTCACACACAAATCATATTATAGCAGATTTTATTATTATTAATATAACTTACCCTTTTATGTCAAAAGCCTTTATGAGAATACTTTGCAGTACTTCTATTGATGTTATTTGAGGATCCACACTAAATTTACGGTATTCTGGTTGATGTCTAGTTTCACATTTCTGAAAAAAAAGGATAAACTATTCTGTCATTATTTGTTGTTAATCCTATATTTAAAGTAGACATTTATAAAAACAAAATTGTATATAGCCAAACATAATCTAGATTTTGCGTGATAACAAAATTAACGACAAACTCTTAAGATCATTTTGAGACGATTTTGAATCCCAATATCTCAATATCAAAATGTCAAAGCTATGATTTTTAAACAAGAAATACTTAAAATTAACCAATCTAATTATTTGATAATAACATATAATATATGGAATAATTTACACATAGTATGTTGTATAGTGAAGATGCTCTCAATCATCAATTCTATTCTTGATATAATTATGTATACATCATTGTTGCAGTTACTTCTTTTTGTGCATTTTATTATATTAATTACTAATACTCTAATACAATGGTATTACTTCTAACAAAGTTAGATATTATCAGGGCGACCTTTTATATTGTTCTCAATGCTTTTTATTAATTCGATTATTGTGCAGTCAATATTATATTTATTCACAGAAAGACCGAAGCCTTCACCTAATTGTAACAAATACTGAACCTCAATGGGAATATTTATATCACTCAAATTAATAAACCATTTTTTATTAAGAGAATCTAGAGACGCAGGAATAAAAAAGTTTGTATGAACATTGAGTATGAACAATGAAATTTAATACATATCAAAACTATTACATGAAGAGTAAATAAATGACATACATTACTATGTAATGAAGAATAAACTGTATTCTGTAACTTGTTATGCAGTTGTTATGTGTTAGTAGCGACAGTTGTGCAGCTTGTTACTATAAAAATTATTTGCACAACTGTCGTTATGAGCACATAATGATTACATAACAAGTTATAGAATATAGGAGCTAGGCGCATATATTTCAAACAACTTGATTAGTTCCAATAACTTGATTAGTTCCAATATGATTAACGTTCAATATTTCTCATTTAAAAATCATTATATTCTTTTTGATATTAGAATTTTCATTTCAAAAATAATTTTAGAAATTTTGGAATACTTGCAAAGGGCTTGTTATGACTATTTAAGCTGAATTAAATTGGAACAGGCTCTTTGTCAGTATAGTTATTATTGTAATTTGTTGTTCCAGTTTTAAGTTTAGTGTAACATAAACTTTATAAATAAAAATCTTTTATTTTATTATTTTATTAGAATAAAAATGTATGTTAATTGGAAATTCTTAATTGACCATACATACCTTGACTTTAACACGCACAGCCTCTCTAGGACAACCAAACATATTGTCTGTATTCTATATTGGTCCTTTCTCAAATAAGTATAGTATTTCAGGATGAATCTTCAGTTATCTCACCATCATTTGCATTTTGCCAGTTCCTTGTACATTGACTATTCATATGCATCATCAGGTATTTACCAGATACTTGACAGCAGTAACACTGAACAAACTAAAAAATTAATAGTCCAAGTTCAAAATAGTATTGCAATTAACATATTGATAAGACAATATTAACAAATCAAAGAATATTTTCTTGTCTAACAGTAAGTAGAGTCCATATAAAGTAATATGATTGAAACATTAATAAATTATGAGATATTATCATCATAAGTTGTTATAATAAAATAATAATAGATATTTAAAATTTTATTAATCAAGATTGAACAATAATTATCAAAAGCTACATTTTCTCGCGACATAAATTATTACAATCCTCTGAATAAACATGTTTTTTTTTTTGGCATATATCAAATTCTTCGACTCATATCAGTACAATACTAAAATATCATAATTACAATCTACATTCTTCGCCTTTATCTTATCATATATATCTTTCAAAGTTATTTAATTCACTATTTAACGTAACAACACTCTCCATCCTTGATTAACAAATATTGCACGATATTTAGATAACGAACAATTACTAGAAGGCTGTATGTAAGCGTACTTCTCAATCCATGGTATACGCTCCGGAGTGCAGAAGGCACTTTCCGCTGCAACGAGACATGCTCGCTTTCTAATTCGCCTGATTATACATTCGGTATAGCTATGTATCCCCCGGGAATCGGTGGGAGCACGTAAAGCATCGGGGGGTCCAGGGACGTTGAATGTCGGCGGGTGTCGACGTCGACAATCAATGTTTTGAATGTGATCGTGACGGCGGTTAGTCCTCCGGAGCTGTCGTCAGTGCCCGTCGTTGAACAACGTCGTTATCATCATCCTCGCCATAGCCGCTGTCACGCCGTGCCTAACGTCACAACTAACGACTTGGGTGTCCTCGATGACGAGGTTACAGTCGTCAATTGTCAATTGTGTGCAATTGCACGCTTATATATACTGAACGCACTCGCACTAACTCGCACCAACTCGCACTGGATATGTTCGATTTTTCAGGCCGCGCCACGGCAGTGGACAGGGGCGACGCATCGCGCTCCATCGCCCCGCTCCACAAACTTCGATTTCCAAAAATTATTTTTCGCGTAATTTCACAGGCCATGTTTCATTCGAAAGTTGCTTTCCATTTTCACCTGAAGTTATGACAGTACTTTATACTCGAATAATTACCTTCGGCCGATTTTCGAATCGCATTCGCTTTCCGCTGCATCTCTCATCTCTTATTAAATATACAGGGTGTCCCGCAACTACCGCATTTAATCTTAGGAACGTATTTTTGAGAAAATTTTATAAGAAAAATTCTATTAATAAAATGTCGAGGCTATAATAGTTTTTAAATTAATCGCATTTAAATTTCGCTAATGACAGAGCTGAGATTTCGCGCGCTCAGGCATGACAATATGACAAGTGGTGAATGTACCACGAGGGCCCCATAAACATGCAATATTTTTCAGAAAGTTGTTTGAAAAAACATTTATACATTTTTGTAAATAACGCGCGTACCGGCTTACCTTAAGAGCGTCTGTACTTACGATGGGATTGATCATGATGTAAGAAAACATTTCTTACATCATGGTGTAAGAAATCATGGTGTACATCATGGTGTACATCATGGTTTAGTATTTTATTATTATTCTTACAAATTTAATTTCATATTGTTGTATTACACGGTTTTTTAGAGCATTATTAAGTATTAATAGTCTGATCTTAGTACAGTGTTTGAATCTCGTGCAACATTTAGGGGCGAAATTTGATTGGTTTCTCCAGTATTCAGTCGCCATTATGCGCAATGGTATACCTTGTTTTCTTACATCATGGGATTGATGAATCCCCCCTCAGCTTAAATAACTTATTAAAACTATCCTTTTTGAAGAATTTTAAATTAATAATTGAAAATATTTATATATATTGTTAATATTAATAATAATATTATACATAGTGTTATTATTATTGATATATGTATAAAAAAGTAAATAAACGTATTTTCATTAATAAAGGCTGTTATAAATATCAATATACATAAATCTTTGATTAGATGTGACTATTAATTTCGGCAAAAAATAAATTACCTTTCTCTCAAGCACGCGCAAAAGTGAACGCATCGAAAGAGAGTGCATTGCAAAGTTAGCGCCAGTTAGCATACCGGGTGTGGAGCGCGAAATGAGCGCGATCTGTAGCCCACGACGTTTGTCCATTCACAGCTGATTGCAGCTGATGTGGGTGAGACTGCCTGACCACAGAAGACCGCACCTGACTGCACCACCCGGCGTTTGTTTATATGTATTCGCGACGTGTAAGTCGTGGGACTCCTCTCAGTTCTCTGACAATGCACACTGACGTTCTGAGCGCGTGCCGAGCCGAGTGAGACACGAAAAGCAGTAGGACGAAAACGGATCCCTCGATGATTCATGCGAATACCTTCTCTTGGCGGTAAGGTTATGTCCGTTGGTTGGACGACGGGACAGTACTCGGTCATACGCGTTCCACCGGCGCGCGTACACTCTCGCGATGATGAGGACCGCCGGGGTGCTGGATGGCCGCGAATTCGGCAAGCGCGTGCGTCGTGTCCTGGATGGTAATTACTCGTACCGTAAGATCCTCTTGATCGTCTTGGTATGCGGCGGTCTGCTGTTGTATTTTGGCCCACCCTTCGCGCAATGGTTCTTCTCCTCCACCGGGGAACCTATAGAGGGTGAGTGAATCTGTCAGTTTCAGCCTGATAATAATAAAGAATTAACTGCCTCGAGTGTTTCTTTAAAAACTTCTTAAGATATTCGTACAGGACTGTTACTCAAAATAAAAAATGGATTACAACGGATTGAAATTTTTATGTATATTTTTATTCATTGAATCCAAATTTATTTTCATACAAGCTATCTGAAATATTTTGATTAAATTTCACTGTATTATAAAACAGAATCATCTGTAAGTCTTTCTGTAGTAATATTATTACAGAAGTGCTAATAGTGCTAATACATATACTTTTCTACAGTATTTGAAGATCGTTGCATGAATGAGAGATTGGCTAGTTTCTACTTTGATGCTGTTGAATATAATGCAAATATTTTACACAATCCACCTAAGGAGAATGAACATTCTTATCTGCCATACATTGGCAATGGTATTTTCGGAGTTCCTATTTCTCCGGAAGCTTGGCTGTATATTAAACATAGAAGAGCACTTTTACTGCCTGTACAGTGGCAACCATTGATCACACATTCTATACCGAAAGATAGTTTTTACCGAGAAGCAACCGTCGTTCATTTTACAAACGGGATTGTTTATAAATATCAGTGCCTTAGGGAAGGATATCACATAGAATCCCAATATTATGCACATAGAAGTCTCGATGGGATTTTGGTGCAGATTGTAAAACTTTCTAATCCATTTTCGCTTTCTCAAGAAATATCACTGAAATCACAGGAATCTATCCATTGGAGTAATTCTCACATAGAGCCCATCAGGTAAGCAAAGTGTTATTATAAATAATTAAAAATATATTCTTTTTAATTTATCGTTATCTATTTTATAATGATAGAATTCAAGTCGATGGATTTAATCATGAGTACTCCTTCTTATCTGGATTCGTATCTGCGCCCAACTCCAACAAAATAATAGTTGTATCGATAATTTACAAGGTTCCACCTAAAACAGTGCAGGTAAAAGCACACAGTTCCATTAAATTGGAGTTTTTGTCAAGCATTCAATACAGCGAGCCAATCTTGTTCGAGCATTATCATACAGAACGCGATGCGACTAAAAAGAAAGCAATTGACGTAAGTAAACGAAGAATTCTTGGAATTTATTATTTTTTGTAAAAAAAAAAAATATATGTATTATTATTCTTTGTACAGTTTATAAGAAAGGCGATTGCGCGCCAGCAACGTTTAAGAGAGGAGCATGTAAATTTCTGGCAGAGTTATTGGTACACGAGTCTAAGGATAAGTGACTCCAAGGCTGACGGTGCTATCAACGGTCACAAGATTAATTCTACCATGTATTACGTATTATCTCAGGTTTCGCGGAGTGTTCAGGATGTTGAGAAAAACATTGCTATGAACGAAGGTTGCTATCGGGGTCATCATACCTTGTAAGTAGATGAAGAATCATGTTCGCCGTTTAAAAATAATTTATGCGTATTATAATTTTTTTCGTTTAGGGACGCTCCTCGCTTATGGAAAGATACCTCGACCATCGACGCCGTGAATGAGATAGTCGAGGCATGGTTGATAACATTGGAGAAACAAGGTTGTTATCATCTAGTGATCGGAGGTCCTGCAGCTGTACAACAGGCAATGGTGCTGAGTCTCGGTAGCCTGAGATTCAGTAACCAACATCTCGAATTTAATATAGATCCTCAATATCTACATCGCGATTATTTGTTTAGGTATGTCTGTTATTTATTAAGTAAACGTAAAATTCAAATTATAATATAATTGAAAACAAATTACGAAAAAACGATTTGGAAAAACAAAAACGTTTTTTAAATAACGTACTATAATTATTTCTATAAAAATATATATCATTATTTCTTTTATATGTAAATATATCTTTAATACTAGATGTTATTAATGAATTAATCTACTATTTAAAACTGTATCACTTTCAGGCGTATAAGTTATGGAAATTTAACACATGTAAATATATCTGTAACGGTTGGTGAAGATAATCGCGCGATATTAGGAGTAGCTTTGGATAAAAGTGATAGCGTTTATTTCGGATGTGATGCCGGTTGTTTGGACGCGCCAGTTCCCCTCGACCAGACTTATACAAATTTTCCCGTAAAGTTGACAAAGCCACTAACTGCGATACTTTACATAACGTCTGATCATCAACATATGCAAGATCTTCGTAATGCTCTGCACGTACACGAAGTAGACGATGGTAGGTTAAGAACTTAATTGCACATATCCTGATCAATTCAGAAAATCTTTATGTTTTAATGAAAAATTTTATAATACAAAGATTGATAATTTTTATTCTTACGGAAAAATTTCATTTTTTAATAATAAAATATTAAAGTAAAAAAATTAATGTTTTAAGCATTGAAATTTATTATTAATCAGTATATATATTTTTATTTTTAATTAATATATGTTTTTTCTTTGTAGCGCCTGCACACGATCACCAGGTGATGGCTTTGCACAAACACGGACATCAACTCGGAGGCTTACCCACATTATTTTGGGTTAGCATATGTTTCCTGATAGTTGTGTTCCATTTGTTTCTATGTAAATTAATTTTTAACGAGTATTACGGCCATCAGGATCGGCAGCGAGTTCGATATAATAAACCGTGATATAATTGTACATAATTTTCTTGTGATGTGAGATGTATATATGTATATTATATATAATATGTATATATATATATTTTTGCAAATTCATTAGTATAATTAGTGAACTAATTATTTTTTCAAGTAATGTGGGTATGTATGTGTGTGCGCATTGTATAAATCGTATTTTTCTAGCATTCATTATAATTAGCACATTTTTCGATTTTTGTATGTACATTATATTTTTCATACAAAGGCAGTTTATTTGAATCAATCTCATTCTTCGTTTTTTATCTTTAGTATCAGAGAAAAGCATATGACATAATCATGTATTAAGTTTTTTGATTAAAACATAAAAGCTATGTACAAATATTTTGTCAAATTTTCTAAAATTGTCAAAATATTTGTCACTGTTTAATTCGTGTATTTTATAATTGTTATTCCTGTTCTTGCATGGAAAATTGATGAATATTATAAAAGGAAAGGATTATAAAATTAATCAGCTACACTACTTAGTTCTGATTATACAACAAAAGTAATTTGTTGACAACATTTATTAGAGAATATGTTAAACATATAATAAACTGTATTATAACATAATTAAACTCACATAATATAATAACGTAGAATGATTAATTATTAATAAAAGAGAGGTACGAATGTGCTAGTTCCGATACTTGTTTTCGACGAAATAATTGTATCCAAGTGTCTCTAAAATGTTTATGAATGATTATCATTGATGAAATAATGAATGGCAGTCACTGATAGTATTGATTCTTATTCGATTGAAATACATTTGATGAATATGATTTCACACGCACTCACATAACACATACAAAGTAATTTGATTTTATCACAAAATTGAAAAGGGGTTGTGATTTTTTTACACAAATCGCATCATTTACAAATAAATAAATTACATAAATTAATTTAACATCTCTAAATAAATTACAAAAACAAATAAACTTATTGACGTGATTACTATCTTTGGAAGTTTTAGAATATATATAATTTGAATATATACGTGTCAAGTATTGTGATTGCAGAAGAAATTTAATTTGAGTTATTTTTTTTTCTAAGTTTTTAAGCTATTGTATAAAATTAATAAATGAATAAAACAACATTTATTATCTAGCCGTAGAATGATTTTCTATTTTTATAAAGAAAGGTATAAAAAACAAAGCAGAGATTTGAAAATTATTCTGTCGTTATTTCAGCCAGTAAAGATTAACATGGAAGCGAATATAGTAAGGGATTAACATCTAGTTACAAACGGAATGACTTGACAGCTACATTTAAGTAGTAGTAATTACTTTAAAATCGTAACCAAAAATAGTTACGTGAATTCTCCTAAAAATGTTTAATATGACGTAAATGTTTAACACGGGCAACAGCGCATTGCGGACCCGATAACATCCACAAATGGTCGTGGATTAACTTAAGTTTTATATTAATTGACGTATGATGTTCACGTCGCACGTTTTCGATGCGTGCGACGCTTATAAAAAAATTCGCATCTCTGCGGAGAGACCCGTTAATCAGTCTAAGTTCGTTAAATCTATCGACGATTTAACATACGAGGAGATTAATACATACAAGCGAAATTTAATATCGCTGCTTGTTGCGATTAGCGACATCACTTCTTTAGTCCGAAAACGGATAGGCGATCTCGGGGCGTGAAATTGGAAAAATAAATGAATACACTTAGGCGCCCATAAAACTGTCGACTAGAAAAAACTCGTTAGAACATGGAAAATAAAGTGACAGTAACAATGCTCTTTTTTTTCAAATATGACAAAGATTTCGCAATTCTTAAAATTTTTCAAATTCTGAAATTTTGTAAAGTAAGGTACATATATGAACTCTATAATTATACCCTTACAAAAAGACTGATCTGACTTTTCATATTTCTGTTAATATCTCAGAAAAAATTATAAAATATTGGAAAAATATTAAATACAAAAGTTCATGGCCTACAATAATATAATGAGAGATTAAAACAACTCTTTATTGTTTGTTTCCTCTTAATCTATTATATATAAATAACATAATTTTTAAACGATAATAATCAAATATAATATCTCAAATATCCAAACTTTTTATAACTTTGTATATCAATTAGAGATGTTTTCACTCTCATAAAATTATTCATTTGCCAAAATATAAAATTATTACGTGATTATATTTTATATATATTATACTTTATTTTTACAAAGTTTTAGAATTTTAGGAATTTCCGAGTTACTAAATATTCCTTTCTTTTAAAAAATAAAAGAAATTCTCGCAGCGGAAAGATACGCGTGTAAGTATTTCAGCTTTGAAAACAATTAATATTAGTTTATGCTTCTCGATTTGTTGCAACTTACGCTACCGTTTTCCTTCTTACGTGTTAATGCTTGCACATAGTGCATTTTGGGCAAAAAAATATTAGGTTGAAACGATCCCGTGCGTTAATGACTTAGTGACATGTAAGAAAGTTAAAAAGAAAGGCAATCAATAGATGAGCAATATATATTACAATTAGGCGTAATTTTTCTTAAAGTTCAAGGTTGTGTCGGAAAATACTATACATGCGACGGCGTAAGTTAGAACTTGGTTTTACATACATAATATTATTTACATAGAAAATAATATTTGTCGTAATGATAAATATACAATTTTTAAATTATTACATCTAATTTTTGGAATTAATTATAATACAATTGCTGTATGCATCGCTTTTTCAGTCTCCACTTGAATCTTCGTTTTCTTCTTATATATAGAAATGAAATATTTGTAATGCGACAATATAACTATTACACAAATATAAAAAATAATGGAGCTTAAGCGAGAATTTGCAATATGAAGTTTGAAAAAAACTAGAACTGTTTACATTTAATTTGAATCTTATTCGCGAGAATAAATACATACATACATATATATATATGTATATATATATATATATATATGACTTTTTAAAGCCGCTGCTTTCGCACATTTAATAATATCGCCCGCTACATATAATCATGTTACATATTACATATCTAATTTTTTCTTCTTATTTACAAAATCTTATCCGTGCTTACAATTAATATATACCGATTTATTTCAAGAGACAACGATTCTCGTGCTGTTGTTAATATCCTATAAAATACGATTCGCAATTATAATATCTAAGGTATATTTGTTGACTTTTTACGATTCTTTTTTATACTAACATCGATTTGGCACGATAATATAAAACTCTGTTTTAAAATTGAATATTCCGTGATCGAGAACGGTTGTTTACACGGTAATCCGAGAATTTTCATTCGCATCTAACATTATGGATATGGTCCATTTGGTGCTATAAATAAATGCTTCGAAAGGTTTAATTGATCAATCAGTAGATAGAAGTTTACTAATTGAGCAATAAAAAATGCTGCTAAGTATTTATAGCATCAAGTAGACTGTAGCCATTATATATGTGTATATATATATATATATTAATTTTTTCCACGGTTTTCTAGTTAAATATATCGATCTCAGACACGTAGATATATGTATCAAACTATCAATAATTATATTGATTACTAAACGAGCCTGTGGAACTTTACTATAGATTGTACCGCGCAGCGGTATATCGTCATTTCGTTAATTAATCGTTTTAAGATACATGTTTAATGCATTCGAGTACATTTCCGCTGTTCGTAAACACTGACAATATATACAAGTCAATGTTTTTGACCAATTTCTAAGAGTAATGTATTTTGTTTAAATAATATTCAAATAGTTTTTAAAACAAGTCTGCATAACGGTATCTTTCTAGACTTATATTGTTATATCATTTAAGTAACGTTTTCCAAGACATAGCGACGACGAGAAGATATGATTCGACCCGATAGAATCGGAGAATCTTTAACTAGGACAAAGTAATTAGTAAGTCTATCCATCCGGAGCTTTAAAATAAAAAATTACAAGAATTTACACTTAAACTGGACAATGCAGATTAGACTCATGCGAACAGGTCTCTCCTTAGACTAACACTGTTATATACAGAATCAATTAATGTGATCATTCGTTTAATCAGCTTATTATCGCAGGCAGTTGTATATTTATCAAATTACTTACGCACCCTTCGGGCCGATAGTTCAATATACAGTTTTTCGTCGTTTGTCCATAATTAATATATATATTTAACAATCGCGCGTTTATGTGCATTCTCACTACGCAATATTCTATTAAGTCGGATAACGATTATTCATTGATATTATTTTACTTGCAAATTTAAAAAATTTCCTTATTATTAATTATCTATAATAAAAGCACCCCAGTGAGAAATGACAATGGAACCGACATCGAATTGATGTCAATTCGAAATCATCAAATGGAATCTTTAGAAGATTTTCTCACTAAAAAAAAGTCTGGTTATATATTAATTGGAATTTTGGTTTAAAATGAACAAATCAGAATTTTCTGGTTGAATCTATTATAATTTTATATAGTTAAAATGACCAGAATTGTAACTGATATGATCAGAATTTTTTGGTTTACTTATTTTATATAACAAGAACATTTTTCCAAATATTTTGCTTGCCTCTATTTCCGAGCAAAATGGTAATTCAAAATTACATCATGTCAAACTTGTATTGACATAAACGGATAGTACTTTCAAATGCAAATTTATTGTTGGATAAAATTGTTTTTTTTATACATATTTTATATTTCGGTTATAACTTTTTAATGAAATATTTTAGGATATATGTTCATGTAACAGATTTCTTATCTCACAATTAACTTATAGAACATACTTAAAGTTTGTACAGAAAATCAGGGAACATCTTGTACATATATTTTTTTTACATATGTCTCTATAAAATAAAAAGTAAGATTATCGAATTCTGTGTTACCAATAAATTATTGTTCATTTAAGACAATTAAAAAAAAAAAAAATTAAAATATATTACTTAATAGAATTCCTAAAATTTAATAAAATAAAATAATGTTACTTTATTGTTGTTGCTTAAAAAGTATAGCTTTTATCGTTATTCGACTTAATCATGAAGACATCAATATACAGTCAGGGAAAGTAGCTCACATGATGCTAAACACATACGTATAACGGATATAGTATTAATACATGCACGCAGTATCAACGGCTCTTTAGATTTCAACTATACTATATATAATATTATTTTGTACAATTATTAATTAAGAAATATCCTATTTTTTCCCGGGGAAGCGAGATTCCGCGATCGCTCATAGTTATAACCGCGTAATATGTGTATTTATAGACGCTCAAAATTATCAGAGAGCTTAATTATAATAATTAATTAAAAGTAATTTAATTCAATCTCAAAAGATATCGGCGGAACACAAACTGATGCTTCACGAGCCATGATGTTTCTTAAAATTTTAACTGTATCAAATACACAAATTCAGATCTTATAAACGTATACATATAAAACCAAACAGGGTAAAAAAATATTTTTAAAAGTTGCGGAAAAAAATAATTTAATGGCTATATCTAAACTTATTTTCGATGATGTCAAAAAATGTTATAAAAATATTCGCGTTTCAAATAATATTAACTATAAGATACATTAGATAAACAATTAACAACAATATTTTAGAGTTTAGATATATCATATATATGTACAACGCGCCAAGTAATTCTATAGAAATCGAATTAGTAAGACATTCGTATGCTTTGATATTCTCTGAAAACGATAATAACAGTTCTAACAAGTCGACAGACTTTGCCATCGTTTACGCTCTACGCTTACAATGGCTATAACAACAATATAATTAGTCGCCGAATAACGCTTCATCGAGTCTTTCTTACCTAGCAATTCTTATCGTGCTGCAAGTAAAATCATTTTGATTTTGGCTTCTTTGTACAAGAATGCGTTACTTGGAGTCGGTGTGATCTGTTTTCTCTCTATACCTCTCTCCCTCCTCGTTAAAGCAGTTTATTATTAGGCGTATTCTCGATGTGACAACTCTGATGAACAATGTTGAGACGTGTTATAAATCGATTCATCGTTGTCTAAATTTTAACGCTTTCACTCTATCTCGAATTATGTTCGAGTTGGCATTAATATTTCGTTTTTGCGAGAATCTATCCCCTATTCGACACATACTTTTATCATTTAAAGTTAATTTGTGCAAACGTTTCTACGCTGAAAATGAAAGAGGGTAAAATGCAATGAATTAGATTTGACATTTTTAATTTTATTACACCCTTTTTTGTAAAAAAAAAAAGAATCTTGTTCACTTATATGATCTTTTATGAGTTCTTGCATCTGTGTGGAATGCCTTTTACTTACACTATAACAAAATTACGATTAGCTAAAATAAAAAATTATTGTTAAATAATCCTCTAAGTTCAAAATAGGCAAGGTTATTTCAATAAGACCAATTTTTACTTTAAAGCCAAATTGAAAATAAAAGTGATGGATTTAAAAAAAAAAACTGGATCATTGCGACCATATTCAAAACAAAAATTTGGTCGCATTTCTAAGTAATTGCTGGCATTTCTAAGTAATTGCTGTTACCATTATACAATCATTATGTGTCTTGTTTCTACTACGACTGAGATTAACACTATTGCTAACATTCGCATCCGTGATTCGTCTCCAAAAGTGATAGATGCAATAGTTATATATTTGATTTTATCGAATTTTAATTTTAAGTCCTAACACATTCATATCCGTTTATAATTAATCAACGTATGTACACGATATTCCAAAATCAGTGAGTGAGTTTTAAGAATCTCCTTTGCACGATTCCGAGTAATATATAATTAGGTTAAATAATACAATTTATCATTACTGTACCTGCTCCTCCAGGTACCCTCAGTACCTGAACGGTTTTATCACTTTGCGAATAATAAATAAAAAATTTTGTCATTTATCTCAAACAAATTAATTACAAAAAATATCAAATATTTTAATTATACAAATCCTTTTGTAGACGATATTCTCTTAATATTTGAAATGATATGAATACATATCATCTGTTGTTTTTACGTCGAAATACGTGATACTTGTCGAGTTTCGGTCAATCTGGAACTCATATGAACTCCATCGTTATTGATATACATGTAGGAAAAAGTCTTTGTTTGCATGAAATGAATGGACCTCAAAAACTCACCTGTGTGATACTGGAAACTTGCTGAATACCGCGAATACGGCGCGGCGTAAGCGTGGCATTCGTGCGTCGAGGACAAAGCGCGAAGTTTCCAATACGAATAACTATACAAAATCGTAGTCTGTAAAAGGACTATTTTTTGGATAACCAAATTATGGTCGTCGAGTATGCGTTTGGTGTACGGTTGTAAATGTTACCCTTTGCACTCAAAATTAATTTCCTATTGTGTCAAAGAATTTATCCGTTTAATTTCCTATATTTAACAGAAGACACATCAATTTAGCAATATTGTAGAAATTATCTAGTCGATGGAAGCTTTTTTGATTTAGATTTATAAATTAAATTAAATTAAATTAAAATATTTTATAGCTTAAACTTTTATTATTATGATAAGAAAATATGTCAGATTCAGTTATATAAGGTATTTCTTAAATATTGTCCAATATTTTAAAGTTCAAAATATTAATACTAATAAACAAATTAATTTTTTAAATTATTTTTTAAGAAAACGTTTATATGATTATTTATAGTTTCAAAGATCTCATTTAAAAAAAAAGTATATAATATTACCAATTCTATAAAATTATAATTTTTTAAAATCTTTAATGAAAGTGTGTACTGCAATAAAATAAAAAGTGTGTACTGTGTGGTCCAAGTTTTAAAAAGGAACCTTTTTTATTCACACACACTCACACGCACGCATTTAAAAGTTATTAAGAAAAAATTATCATAATTTATAGAATATTTTGAACATCCTATATCTTTTGAGACCATATGTTCATATATGTTTACATGTATGAAAACTTCTATAAAATATCAAAAATTTCTAAAATACTAGACAGAGATGTATCCAGAATTTCATCGGAAAGAGATTTTAATTTTGTTATTACATGAATAGTAATTTTTTAAGTTTTTTTGTATGTTAATGAATTGTTTCTTTAGATATTTTATTAGAGCTTAGAAGGTCTTCTTCTTATTTCTGATTTTGAATAGGAGAAATAGGTTTTGGAAATCAAACTTTTATTTTTTTCCTGAAAAAAGTATAAAAACAGAATATAGTTATTAAAAATAAAATATAAAACTGAACGAAATACTAATTAATTAGCACATATTTTGTTTCTCAGCTCAAGAATTTCCGGAAAATTTTCTTTATGTATCGAATCCCAGTAAGCAAATTAATAGCAAATTATCGCCAAGTTCCCATCAAGTTTGCTCAAAGTTGATGACAAATTCGGTACCATCTGTCAGCAATAAGCTCATGTTTTGCCAGCAGTCTGCGTATGTATTATATGTATATAACCAGACAGCAAACTGGCAACAAAAACCGAGCATAGCTTTGGTCGGTTTTAGTTTTAGTTGGTTTTTGTTATCAGTTTGCTCAGATTGTCAGAGAACTTTGCACGGTTTTTCCGACAATTTGTTCTCATGTTACCTCAGTAAATGTTGCATATCTACTATCAACTTGCTGACATCAGTATAACAGAATTAACATTAAATTTGAAGCTTTCTTGTCATCAATTTGTAGCGAGTATTTGACAAAATTTGTTTTTGATAGACTTAGCTGTCTGGAGATGTTCTGCCCAAAAGCTCTAACTAACGAAAGTTCTAAAAATTATTTAGATAATCGTAATAATAAGAAATGTTTTATGACAACAAAAAAATTAGAATAAGTATTGCTGAAATAAATCGAAAGTATTACTGAACAATTAAAAATGCTAAAATGAATAAAAAATTTTGGAGAGGTTTGAATCTGCAAGTTTTTCATCTAGATGTCATGCTGAGTAATACATATGTAAGGGAGAACAAGGAAGGATACCATCCAAATTTTGCCAAGGACAAACAATTAAAATACAAAAATTTGTATAATGAAAAACTAAATAATTAAACGCTTATTGCTCAATTTGTGGTTCATGCGTTGTCCGTAACCCAGAGAAATGACAATGGAATCGACGTTGAAATGAGAATTCCGACGTCGAATCTACGTCAATTCGATGTCGATTCCATGTCTCACTGGGAAATTCACTAAAGCTCCTTTGAAGGCTAGCTTTGATATAAGTATTTTAATAAGTTTTGTTTGCAAATACATTTTTTGCCCTCTTCTTCTCCTGACTGAAATCCTGAGTACGCCCTGCTTAAATAAGTCTGCCGTATAATTCTGTATACGTAACTACGTGAGTGCAAAGAGTTGAAAAAGTGTTGTCAAATCATTTACATCTCATGGGAATATACAAAAGGTTTGGCGTTTATAAAACGCTGTGGCAAGATCGACGAGGTCCTTCATATTGGTCGGAAACTCCGTGAAGGGTGCTGAAGGGGGAATCCATCGCGATTTGAGATGATCAAGTTTGAATACTACGAGGAAAATTCAGAAAAGGTCGGCGAGTCGCTGTAGCTTAGAATCTGCTCCTCGTTCGGGCATGATTCTTCTCTCTTCGCGCGCGCTTCTACTCTCTCAGAAATGCTTCTGATCACGGCTACGCTGCGATCTCTCGGCTCAAAAAAGAAACAGGACAATAAATGGATTAGGAATCGCGACATTCATCGTTTCGTAATGACATAAAGTTATATTGAACGTAACGAAGCACCCAAGAATACAAATTTTTAAAAGCAAACAAAAAGAAGTTCTGCAATACAATTGAATAAAATACTGTCAAGTTAACCAAGCAATCATTGAATGCATATAATCACGAATTTCAGCCAATTAAAATTCTTTGGAGATTGAAAACGAAGATCAAATGAGATAGCTGTCATATAAAAAAAAAAAAAGGATTTCTCGCGGCCCAAGCTTGCGTAATTGAGCTAATGAGAGTAAAGCTGAGCCCGATAAGACTTCACTACGAAGATATTATGCTCTTTCAAACAGCTGTTCAATCTGTCGATATCTCTGTGGAGATAATCCGTTATTAAAAGCGAGGAAAATCCATCACCTGATCAGAGTCGTGACGCGACTCGGCCTGACTCCTCTCGCGCGCTTGGCACATCGCCAGGCTCATTGGTGGGCTGGCTGTGAGTTCCGGCAGTTCCTGAACGGTTGACAGCTTGCGCTCCTCTTCATCGTCGTCGTCGTCGCCGCCACCGCCGGCGCCGCCGCCGCCGCCACCGCTGCCACCATCGCAGCTGCAACTGCCGCCGGCACCGCTGCCATCACCGTTGTCGTTGCCGTTGACATACACCTCCGCCTCGGTCCTCGCTCGATGCTCTGGACAGGGAGGGAGGTGTATGAGAGCGACCTAGCTAACGGAAGTCTCCTCGACCGACGGACTCGCCAGCGCCTGGGTCTCACCGTTCGCGTGCTTCCGCTCGTCCGGACGTCCCGCGCCACCGCGGGACATCGGGGGGCTGCTGCGCGAGCCTGAAGTCACGCTCTGCATTGTCTGGCTGCGACCGCCGGCGAAGCGCATGCTGTACGCCGCGCGATTACCGCTCTGCATGCCGCTCGTCTGCGAAGGCCCACCGGAATAGATTTTAAACGTCATCAGATGACAGGCATTTTGGAGAACAAGGGAAAAGGGTAGCCTGATATTAAATTCCCTCGAGCTGTGCATTCCGACAATGCGCACCGATGCACACATCGAGAACCATCGCGGCGCGGATTTACCAAGCGCGCATAAGCATCTCGATTAATGGAATGGAAATTCGTTGCTCTCCCTCTCTCTCTCTCTCGATAAATTCCACAAACAGTACGGTAACTTACGCTGAACATCAAATTGACCAAATCGTTAGCGTTAGTGTTAGCATATGCCTTTACATCAATTTCAATCCGACATTTATGCGCCTTCGTGCGCACCGATGCATCTAGTCCAATTTAGTATAACATTCACAATCAATTCTGCAACGTTTGAACACAGTGTTCACGTTCACTGATCTGTGCCTGACTCGTGCGTGCTTTCTCCCTTAGAGATACAGATTTATGTAGACTCGATATGCTTTCCCAATTGTTCAATGGAGCGTGTCACGCTTATTATTTTATTGATAGATGTTATTTAATAAAGAAGCCTTGATTTCCGTAAGTTTAATCTTAAAAAAAATACTTGATAATTAAATAAATAAAAGAGACCTTATACGCTGCTATTTTCTATCTAAACAAATCATGCGGTCAAATTATTACAAGACAAATTAGTTTCTTCATCGTACTTTAATTTTAAAGAATAAATTTTATCAATTTTAAGATATAAATGCACATTATAATCATTATATATATCAGTATATACTTTATTTCAATAGTTTTTTTCTTGTTTTATCGAAATGTTTCAAGCGCCGATTCTCACGGAATACGAGAACCAAGAACAAATAGCTCCAATGATGGGGTTTATTCTGATTTAATAATTAACATCCAGGAATTAGCCGACCGTAACGTTAACAAAAGATGTTATTTGGAAGGGAAATATGTTCATCCCAGAGAATTGAATCGGTAATTTGCACCATATTGTGCTCGCTAATCAATAAACCATTTATAATAGTAAACCTCAATGTATGTGTAATTAACTGTAGCATTAAATTAAAGTTTGTTTCAACATGCTTGTTATGCAGAGAAAGGATTAATAGATAGGAATCTATTTACTTGGAGGCGAAGAGAATGCGATAATTTGAACAAGTATATATAGATATACAGTAAAGGCTGAATTGAGTTTTCAAACAGGAAAGTTACGCTTTAAAATCTTTGTCAAATTAAAAATCTATTTTTATTCCTGTGCATTATACTAGAACTTTCTCCTTTTATGTTTTCGTCAAATATTAAATATATATATTTTATCTCACTTTCAGTTCCAAAAGTGTACACTAGTTTTTAGACTTTTTAGTTTAGACTTTGAGTTTTAGACTTTTAGTGTGACGTAAAAGTTATTCGAAATTGGAGAAAAAGATAATTGTTATTAATGAGATTTATAGTTAAATTATCTAATTTCTAGGAATTCGAGGATATATATCCTGTCTATCCCGTGTCATGGATTAATTGAGATGAGTAACAAAACCTGTACATACGTTTGGATGACCCGGGCGGACATTCTTGTAAGGCTGGAATAATACCAAGTAGACCTTGGGCGTGAAGAGGCAGCCGAGGGCGACCGAAGCGGAGATGTTGATGCACATGCACATGCTCGCGATCTGAACCTGCAACGTAGGCAGTTATCCGCTCGACTTTATATGTCAATAACACCAGAAAAATGCGTTGTAAGGGTGTGTATGTGCGAAATGAATAATTCGCGCTCGTCAACTCGCGACTTGCGACACAGACCTTGTAATCGTTGTTGGTGCCGAAGTAGATGGGCACGAAGGCCAGCCAGACGATGCACGTAGAGTACATAGTGAAGCCGATATACTTGGCTTCGTTGAAGTCCTCCGGGATCTTACGTGTCTTGAACGCGTACAGGGTGCACATCAAGATCAGGAACATATTGTAAACGAGGGACATCATCAGCGAAAAAGTGGACACGCGACACGTGAGCACCGCGGATAATGGATATGGATGGATCTCCGTGGTATCCGGCGGCTCAATCATCAGCCACACGATAGTGCCGATGAGTTGCACTGCGGTGATCCCTGCATAAATGGGAGTCACGTAATCCAGGATCAGGCTCTGCGTACTTTAGAAGCTACTGTTTACATTGTTAATCGAATAATGAATGGAGGATCTGAGAGAACATCTGCAATGTGATAGTAATAAACTACATTTATTTCTCTGAATCATTCCTTTTTCACAAAAATAAAATTATACATGTTTAATAGTATATAATTTACAAAACTTCATAATTAATAAAGAGTACGATTAACAAAATTGTATAAATGCAAATCATAACTTTCCAATAAAAAAAACTATATATAATAAAAATAATAATTTATACAAATTGTCAAATTTTTTAAGAGAAGGAGAGAGAGAGAGAGAGAGAGTAGAAAAAATAATGATTAATTTACATCAATTCGCAAATATTCAATTAATTTCTAAGTTTTCAAAAAATAATATAAGAAATTACGTTTTGATCGAAACTGTAACAAGCAAGAATTGCAGTTAAGAATAATGTGAATTTGTGTGTATCTTAGAAAGAAATATTAATTAATGCGAAAACTTATAGTAAGAATCGTATTATTATTTCTTTTCTTCGATCGCGAACACAGCTTTTATTTCACGTTATGTCAAGCATCTGCGTGCAATTATCCTCTCGATGCCATAGCTTGTCGACGTGTTTACCAAGGTGAGTGCAGCTCGTACTCACCGATAGCGATTACCACTTGGCTCTTGGGCGATGTGTAGGAGAGCCTCTTGATCTTCTTCGTACCCTGGTTGAATATCCGCGATATACGATTGGTTTTCGTAAGAATCGCGCTGTAACATATACTGAGACAGAGACCGAGGCCAATCCTGAGGTATGTGCAATTCCAAGTGGTTGGCTTGCTCAGTATGACGAAGCTCATGCCGTAGCAAGAGAGAATTCCCACCAACAGAACATAACATAGCTCACGTCCCGATGCCATAATCACAGGAGTGCGATTGAATCTGTTCAAACATAATATATATATAGGATAAAATCGCTATGTTATTAAATGCTTTTTTTAAAGGCTTGTATTTTATTTAATTTATAATCTTAATTTCTCCTTTCATGTCAAATTTTTATGAGAAATATATTTAAATTTTATCTCCGAAAGTTAGTAATCGATAAAAGCTAAACTCTTTTGTAGGTAACATTTTAGAGTTTCCTATAAGATGATATTTAATAATTAGGAAACTAAGGTAAAAATAAAAATATAATTCTTATATACGCTTCTATTATATTACATAAAAATAAGAACAAAAAATATAAATTTTATACATAATAATTGTATAATTTTTGATGTGTTTACGTGTGTATAAGGAATTTTAACGCAATAAGTGAATTTTTATTATTTTTAACATTTCGTTTAATAGTACGCTTTGGGATATTGAATTGTTTATTTAGATGCTTTTATGTTAAGAATATCTCATAATACAATTTTCACCTCTTGCGGTTTCATGATCACCAAAAATCTAATCTTTATAATTAAACAAATCATTACATTTACGTATTTTCCTATCAATACGATTTTACTCTATCACTACACATGCAGATTTCATTACCAAATATTCGTTTTTTATACAATAAAACATGATTTAAAGACTAATAAAATTTGACGATATTCAATTTCATAGATTTTTTTTGCAACGACTACACGCAAAATCTAATAATGAATTTTCTAATAAAATAGGTTTCATTCTAAGAATAAAAAAGTTACGATAGAACCAACCACATACGCTTATTAATTTAACAGAAACCTCGCTACCTCATTTAGGAGTCTATCCCATAATTGGAGATTTTACCCCATTCATAATAAAATTGATAGGGTCTGTCAAAAATTATATTTTAACTTGGAAAGAAAAATTATATTTTATTTGTAAAAATATTGTACGTTAATTTTATGTTTTAAAGAGATTAAACAATTAAAAATGTTAAATAATATATTTCTGCAAATATACAATTCGATGTTTTTCTTATATGATATTTATATATTTTTTTCTTTATTTATATTACTTTATATTTTGATTTTATTTAATATCCGGACTTTTATTTAATATTCGGAATAGGGCAAAATTATTTCGAATTGCTTGACAATTTCACATTGCTTGATAATCTTAAAGAAGACAACAAGGTTAGGTTAATAATTTTTTCAAATTCTCTACCATTACTTTTTCTCTAGATATTAAATTGTATTATAATTAACTTAAACTATAAATGATAATTTACACAAAAGTTATACAAATTTTATTATTATATATTAATCTTTTAAGCTGAATAAAAATTAAAAAGTAACTTCAAAAGTTCTATTCTTTTTTACATATCTATATATAGTGAAATGCAGAAAACCTTTCAGCTCTTTAATTAAGTAAGTTTAATAGGTCACTTATTAAGCTTTCGATTAAATTTTCGCTTCGAAAGCATCGATTTTATATCTTTTGAAGCACTCTTTTTCAATGCTAATATTCCTCGCTCAATCTTATTATATTTTCATTGAAAAAAAAAATGATTGTAAATCAAATTCATGAATCATTCTCGCATAAATTCAGAGAAAAGTTTTTTTCGTATTACTTATATTTTTAATTGATGTATAAAAATAAAAAATTTTATGGTCTATATAATCGTATTATTTGTTTTGCGATTTGCAGTAATTACAATCTATACATCTGATTAATTGTAAAATAAATTACTGCTATAATACAAGACACAGATTTTTTACCACAAACAAATGTTGAAATAAAGCATCGATTAAAGCTAAAATATTTTATTTTTTATATGCAATGTTTACATTTTTTTGTGAATTAATATTTTAAATTTTAACTTTTACATTTGATTTTATTCTTTTTCAGACAATTAAAAATAACAATCTATTTAAAATTAAAAAAATCAAACGTAAGTATGTTAAATATAGATAAGTAAAAAAATATTATATAAAACCAATTATTATACATTTATTTTATATAAATACTGTTTAATTAAATATTTATTTATTGTTTAAATAAACATTTAATTAAATATACTTTTTTATATGATATATTTTAAGATATTCCAGATTTTAGATATAACCTTATATTGAAAACTGTTTAATTACGTTTATAATTATATTAACGTTGCAAAGCAATATTTTCATCCATAACAACTGCAAGCAATAAAAAAATGTTTAAAAAAATATTAATTAATCTTTTTGACGTACACATACATTGTGTGCTATTGGACGTTATGATTCGTTACGTTATCTTTATATTGTAGACTATATCAATCAAGTGTGTTAATAATAAATTCTTTAAAAATCAACTTAAAAACGTTTTCTTTAGAAAAAATATCAAGCAAAATTATTATTTGTTGTAATAGATAAAATTTTCTTTAAAGTTACGTGTACTATAATGAAATTCTAAATTAAAATTTTATTTAAGCAAGATCCATTTATTGTTTCACTTATCTGAAAATGGATTTGCCAAAAAGTCTATTAAATTATAATAATACGATGGAGGAACATTCCGCACAAGAAACAAATGAAGAAGCAAAATGCGTCTCACCGTATGAAGACAACGGTAGTAAAGAGAGTGCTGAGGATCCCGATGGAGGCAAATATCAGCGGCACCAGCGCCCAAGGACTCGTCCAAGGTATAACCTCGGCGGTGAGCTTAATACAGCCCATCATTGTGGAATTCGGTGCATACCCGGGATTGCAGTTCTTACACGTGTCGTTGTACACATAGGCGTCCTCCCGGCAGGCAACGCAACTCCAACAGCAGGGTTCCTGGAAATTGTTAGATTCTGTTGTAATACTTGGCTTTGCCAAGCGAGGATAAATAACAATAATAACCAATCAATCATTTTTCTTGAATCATGAATAATGAATAATAAAGTAATATGCGCCCTCGCAACAGATTGTCAATATTAATTGCTAACAATCATTATTATTGAGAACTGATATTGATATAAACAACAATTGCTATTATTAATTAACGATTTTATAAGATTAAATTCTATAAATCCGTATATCCGCGTGCAGAAATTACTGAAACAATAGCTTAAAACGAAATAAAGTAGAAAAAAAGAGCTTGAGCAATTTGCTATCTTCTTAATATAAATCATGAATAAATGAAATTTTAATAACAGAAAAAATGTTTAACAAATACATATACGCGCGCAGAAGATTTATATCTGATTGTACGTATAGGACATACGAATAAGCTTATGGTTTGGGACAAGCAAATTTTCTTGGAGATGAGAAGTGACTGTTTATCGTAAAAAATTCTCGTTATTTTAACATTTAAACAATTAAAAAATGACGATGAAAATACGTTCCAACATAGCGTACAACAACGTCCAGTAGAATTCAAGGCAAATCTATTGTTTTTATGTAACTATTCGTTGAAAAATATCAAGTTGCGTTGAGATCGATGAGATCTCCATGACGTTTGTTTGAAC
Source organism: Cyphomyrmex costatus (assembly GCF_001594065.2). Lineage (NCBI taxonomy): Eukaryota > Metazoa > Arthropoda > Insecta > Hymenoptera > Formicidae > Cyphomyrmex > Cyphomyrmex costatus. Next base: position 735,082 of record NW_017276855.1, on the reverse strand, counting down.
TATCGGACAAACAGATGGGTAGGAATTATTTATGGGATTTACATAGAAAAATAAATTTGTTTTCGAGCTTAACATGCCACGCTTCCCTCCCTTATTAGCGTCAGCTTACTCTACATTACATTGTGGAATAATAAATGGTCCACGGGGATGAAACTGACGGTTTCATCGCAGTTTGGAAGTAGTTGAAGTTATTCGAGTTCGTACTAGCCCAAATAAATGCATAATTCGCCCATGAATGACAATAATAAGATTGAAAATAAAAGTACAGTAATGATATAGGAATGAATATGACTAATAAGAAAATATTTTATACCTATAACTGTATTAGGTATAACTTCACAAAGTATGCACCACACCGAATTGTTGTATTAATAATTATTAATAATCTCGTATTTCAATTAGTCTACTGTTACTAGTTGACCGATATTGATTTGTCGCGCTTCATGTATAATTTCTGAATGTTAATAACGCACTAATAGCTAATAATTCCTATTACCACAATGAGAATTCTTGTAATTATGATAACCATTACGAATTACATTATTCAAACGGTGGATTAAACTACGAGTGTGATTATGCAGAAATGGGAGAATGGCAATTACCGTTTTAATTGTCGTTACATTTATTGATAGACATCTATCAGAGAGCACACACTCCAACCGGACAGCGCAGTGCATGCAACTGGTATGTGACATGTGGAACGAGAACCAGTTATATACACTCTTACAGCAAAATTAATTAATTAAATAATTAAATCATGCTTAATGAATCGCACCTAGCGTATGTTTAATATTTCTCTTTCACTTACGTTATAGGCTAAGAATACAAAGGAATGCATTTTAATTAAGCTTGTCATGCAAGCATGCAATGTTTGTTTAGATCCGACAGTTAATGAAAGAATTTCATTAGAAATATAGTAGAATATAACAGATTAAACTGCAAAAATCGAATAAAGACCAAGTAATCGGCCATTTCGTAATTAAATAGTATATTCCATTTAAACAATTACAAAACGGGAGATTTTGTTCGATTTTTGTTATAACAATTTGACGGTAGGCTTTTCTGGCAGATTAGTTTTAATACAGACATATTTCATACCAATTTACTGCAATTTTAGGTTCAAATTTGCTGATAAATCGTTAGTATATTTTAATATATTTTGCATATTTTCTGAGAAATTTATGACTTTCTAGTTTCAGTTATAAAATTGTGCTATTTTAATCAAGAGCTACGTAAGACGGAATCTCTCCAATTAAATAAAAGATGATAAACGTCATGAATCTTTTATAATAACAAGATTTTTTAATCATCAACCGTTAATTAGGCATGGATATGATGCGATTGAGCTTTAATCTCGCATGAGGTTATTCCGGGAGCGAATTGCGGAAAAGTGATAAAAGTAATTGCGACGATGAATAGATAGCAGAAGACGGAATTTAGGGGCTTTAAATTTTCTTCCTAAAACTTAACTCTGAATAAAACTTAAGGTAAAATCGGAAGAGTTTCTCGAAAAAAGTTTCGCAGTATTTATGAAAGAAAGCTTGAGAATAGTAGTAATTTGAAAATTTTGCGAGAAATATGTGTAAGTTGATAATATAAAAAGTATAGATAGATGTAAAAAAGAAAGCAAATAATATGAAGAGCATATGGTTCGTCGATTAAGGTCACGGATGATCTTGGTTTTAAAATCCGAAAGTAAATTACACAAAAAAGATAAGTCAAGCCAGTGAAGCCAGCTGCAACGATAGACAGAAAGAAGGAAATTTAAGAAGCTTAGGTTAAAATTAAAGAGAGCAGAGAACTTAAACTTGTAGGAAATTTCTGTTATTGTAAGCGAAATCAAAGTTTAAAAGTAACGAAGCATATCGAACAAAGCGAAGTGAACGCTTTCCTTTTCACTCCTCGAAGAAATACTCTAAGAAACATAAATGGTGGATAATTTAAATTGTTGATTATTCCTAAAGTTAACATTAAAGTTCTACAAAAAGTAATTGTAATAAATGCTACAATACACAAACAAAAGCACAATTATATAGTATATTACTATGTTACATACATGTAAAAACAAAAACAATTAAAAAATCGTCACATCATTGTATTTTAGTAATATTTTTAATATTTGATTTTCTACGTTATATAAATGGCTTGCACGAATAGTAATGTTTCATTACATATGAATGATTAAAAATTGAATTGTATTTGATTTCATAATGTAGAAAAGGGAATGCTCGAGGAAATACTTCGCAAATTCTCTTTTTTACATTTTTCTGTAAGGAAGCTAATTAGTCGTCGTGGCTCTGTAATAAGTTCAATAATAACTTATAGGTTATAGCAATTCTCTACGTATATTTATTGTTTGTTCAATATTAATTAAGAAAAATATAACCAATTGGGGTTATTTTTAATCATTATAGAGTTTTAGGGGCAAGCAGTTGTTAATTTGAAGAAAATTTTATGAGTATGTTATTAATTTTTGATGATGAAACGAGATACTTTAAACATTCATGAGCCTCGTTTAGGAATATATTCCAAATACATTTAGGAACATATCATAAGAATTATGTTCCAAGAGATTTAATTACTAGAAAACGTTGTTTATTAGCAAATACAGCTTAAATATATATTCTGATAACGCAGATTTATAGTTTTTAGATTATAATTAAATTATATATTAAAATAAAGTAATACAATAAATTCAAAACTTTTAGTTTTATTACTTAAAAAAATAGATTTAAAATTATAAAATAAACATATTATTTTAACAAATAAAAGAAGATAAAAGAAATAGAAATAAAAAATAAATATTTGAATTTTTTTTGAAAATTTCTTTTTTACAAAACATATTTTTCCATGATTATAAATAATCACATTATACAACGCTCGTAGATTGTTATAAATGCATTCTTATATAATTATCATTTTTAATACGTGTTGTTCATAATTTATTTGTTTATTCTGAAATATTTTTAAATCTATAACAATCGAGAATTGGAATTTTATGTAAATTTTTTATTTAAAATTACAAATTGTATTAAAAAATGACAGAATATCCCGTTGAATAAAAAATAATATGTATAAAATCCGTAGTGTAATTACTATTGCATTATCTATGTGATTATACAGCTTACATCCAAAGAGAGTTCTGTGAAAATTCGAGAATACAAAAATGCTCACATCTGGGATTAAACTCACGGGATTGGACCGCAATTACAAATCTGCTTTAACTTGCATGAAATTTTAACCGTCCGAAAGACAAGGAATAAGAATAAGCAGAGGAGAAACATATAGTAGCAGAAATCGTCCGCGTTCTCTTTATTAAATGTAACTTGCATATCACGAGAGTCTGTGGAAATTACACAATTGAATTCCTCGTGGGGTTTGAGTCAAAATGTGCATCAGAATTTAATTATACAAATAGCGCAAGATAAGCTGAATTATCGCTGAGGTAGCGTCATAATTTTATTAGTTTCATTATATTGAAGCAAATTCAATTAACAAGTTGGTATTTTGTTCTCCATGTATTCTGTATTGTATTATTCGCTCTAGTAATATAATATAAATTATAAATTATGTCAATTATAATATAAAATGAAAGAGGTAGAGAAAAAGAGAATGATGTATAAAAGAAATTATATATTAAATGACATTAATCTTGATGCATCAATAAGTTCCGCAATGGAATTAAAATAAGATTTAAAAAATTTGCATTAACACTGAGTGTAAATGAAATTAAAAAAAGAAGTTGTAAACAAACTTCAGTGCCAATAGTCCAATATCATATCGATAGTCTAAATGCAATAAGAATTAATAAGGTTATTGAAATGGACTGTTAATCAATGCTTATTAATCAATCTATACCTTACCCATTTAACAGCTTTAGTTGACAATTTACTCGCTAAATGTTCTACTTGAAAGCTGACAGACATATGTTATATGTTATTTTATGATATAACATATATACATATACTGAAATAGTATTAATATTTATTTTTAGAACATGCCAATTTTCCATTACCTACCTTGTTTAATATTCGCATTTAATATTATTACTTTGCATTTAATCGCTATTACTCGCTTTAATCTCTCATTAATACTCGTTTGTTCTCTCATTATTAGATAGATCAATAGATCTTTTGTGAACATTCTATCAGCTAATAGAACCACATAGCACTCAGCGGTTCTGGTTATCCTCTCTCAGACTTTACAGTGTGCACTTACTACAAAATTGCGGACGTGTCCCATCGGGCAGTTATCGCTGCACATACTACGTGGAATGTGAAGCTCGCCGACTCCGGTCGCCCATCGTGTCATATTGATGTCCAGAGAGAGCCTGAGGGAGTAAATTAACCTTTAATTAGCAATCTGGGCGCTACAGTGATTTCATCATTGAATTGTTACACTGAAAGCACTGTCGAAGGAAAATACTGTGCAAACAAAGCCAATTTTTATAAAGGATTCTGCACGAAAAGATTAAAAATACACAAATCATGAACTGAATATTTTATCTTATCTCGTATACTTTTTACATGTAACTTTTTGTGTTACTTTTACGTATTACTTTTTTATGTATTATTTTTTACGTACTTTTTTTATTTTACAAGAATGTAACGAGTTGTTACAAGGCTATACGTTATCAATAAGGAAATATAATATTTATAAAGGTTAATGTAAGTACAATATTTCAGCTGATTAATAAAAAATACAAATCATTATTTTTGTGTGTATTCAAGATTGAATAAAATAATTACTAAGAATATTTTCAATAAAAATATAAAATATAAATTATATGTGCAAATATTTTTGATAAATATATTTTAATTTGTTTCGAAATGTTGAAGAACGTTTGAACCTTAGAAATTTTAACGTAACAACTTGATTTACATCAACGTTTCAATTGGAGTATCTAGTAGTATACTATGTGAAATATTATTAAAAGAGTTAAAGTTTGAGGAATCCCATTTGAATCAATGAATACTCGAAATCGACTTACTCTTCCTTCCATATGCCAATAAGGATATAGTCGAAACGACCCTCGTCCTTTCTTTGATATTGATAGATGTTGTAGAATCCGTAAGCGTCTCCATCAGAATTAAATTTAATTTCAGTGTTTTGGCGACCTAAAACAAAATAAGAACGTTAACTTGATAACTTAAAACTACAATAGTTACGCGATTGTAGAATATAGCATGTAGAATATATGCTTAAAATTTTTAAAGGTTTGTTATGTTTTTTAACTTAAATATTACTGTCAATTTCAGTTGCATAATCCCAAACATTATCATGGATGTAATAAAAATATTGTAAAAATAATATTTTATTAATAAAGATATAATAACACTTAAAAAAATAATAGCAAATTAAAAATAACAAAGAATGAAATTAGCAAGTAATTTGAGAAAAAAAAAATCAAAAAAGAATTAATTTTAAATATTTAAAGTCACTGAAAACTAAACTAAATTGAACTAAAATTAATAATATATAATATAATAATTAAAAGAGATAAATATAAAAAAATTAAAAAGTAAAATATGGAATTTTATTAATAATATAATTTAAAAGAGTATAAGAGATAAAAACATGTTGGTCAATGTGAGATCGAAAATTTGGATATTTTGTCTGCGGAATGTATGCCAGCTATTTCACGCGGGAATTATGGTTTATTTATAGAACATTGTTAGAAGAAGATCCTGGCACAGCTTCTTTTCGTCCTTGTTAGAGTCTGTCCTCTTTTCTCAGTTTATCTCTCCACTTTCATCATAATAATTCGATGCCGGCACCGACAACGCAGACCAGCAAGTACAAGCGGATATACAGGATGTATACAAAGTGTTATTTCAAAGCACATTATCAATGTGAAAAAATACAGACGGTATAAGAAAGCTCACGAAAAAAATAGGTTACACTGGGGCGAAATTGAAGGAAAATAGTAATTTTGTCCGCAAGAGCAAAGAAAATTATGAGCAAGGAGGAGCACTAGGAAGATAAAAATCGCGAAGCAAAAGCACAGTCGGGTATCGTGGTAAGATACGAAGAAGATATTAAAGTCGCGGCAATAATGTAGCAATATATCTTCTCGCCATGATCTTCAACGTTATGCAAACCTGAAATTCTGATGTTTCCGAGTGGAGCTAAATCTTTCATTTTAAGGCTTTTGATTACTTTTTATATTAGTAAAACGAAGAAAATGAGTTTGAAATTAAATGAAATAAAACAAAAATAAACAAAAATAAAAATATATATATAATAAGAAACAGGATTACGTAACAAATATAAAAAGAACTTTAATACCTCTATCTAGTAAAATTAATTGTTCTTTAATAACATTACAATAATTTGGATATAATCGTGAATGAAAAAAAGTATGTGGTATATAAATCTAACTTATACGTATTAAAATTATTAAAAAAATATACATTTTAATTTAAAATTAGAAATTTACAAGCACGATATAGAAAAATTGAGGATAAAAATCAACAGAAAAGAATATCTCACAATTTCAGTTTATTCGATAAGCTTATTACCCGTTTCATCAGAACTAATGGGAACGCACAAAAAAGGATACTTCTCGCTAGTCCATTAAGTTATTATTATTGCACTTTTTTTCCAACAAAGAGAAGCTCATGGCAATGGAAGTTACGAGGTGCGTTTAGTTGAGTGAAATTCGCCTGGAAGTTCATCCGTTTTCTCATAGTATCGGAGTTTACATAGAAATGTGAATATAAAGGTGAATGCAAGGTGCAAACAGGTGCAGGATTGTCAGGGTTGGTAAATAAGTTTGACAAAGGAAAATACGAATACATTGTTATTCCGCGCACGTAAGCGCTCCAGATTTGTGCTGTGAGAACTCGTCGGCAAAACAAGTTCGCGGCGTTTGTGCCAAGTTATCGTTATCGTTATCGTTGCAGCAAAGCCAGCGTATCGATTGTACCGGGAAATTATGTTTCGCTTACCGTGGATTATCAATAAGCCGTGGACTATGAATAAGCGCGAGATTTCTAATGTGAATTTGAATATGATCGAATATGATCCGAGCGACAAGCTTTATTCATTTGCGTTATTCAGGCAAACACGTCGGAAGTGTTTTCAAAAAACTTTCATTTTTAATTTATTTAATTAAACGAAATTGCCATGCGCGTAGTCAAATAAATAATTTATCGATTTGCGCATTTCACATTATCTAAATAACCATTGTTTATTCGCATTTCTTAGTATCGATATGAATAAGCGAACAATTACTTTCATACAGATATACACTTAATAAAAAAATTGATTTTTCCCTAACTTATTCTTAAAAAAAAAAAGTGATTTATTCCTAATAAAGAAGTAAATAAAACGATAATCAAGAGTTACAAAAAAGAACGATAAAAAAGTAATAGCGAATGGAATTTTTCGTTCTCAATTCGCGGTAAGTGTTATATGCCAGTTTATCTGCGAAAATGTTACAGTGAGAAATGAGAGAGTTTGAGATGCATAGCTTTTTCCTTCCGAACGTTAAACAACTGAGAACGCGAAATAAAAGAGAGAGAGAGAGAGAGAGAGAGAGAGAGAGAGAGAGAGCCAGATAACGCCGAAGTTTAAACGAACTCTTTTCAACGTTATATACAGCTACGGTTATAAAGTTTCCTTTCACAAAATCCAATTATCGAAAACAATCTACTAATATAAATACGAAGTTCATTGTCTTTATTTGCGGCTTATATGCGTGGTATTCGATGCACGTTGGATTCGTATATTGCATATCGCGCAGTAAAGCAAATAATTAAGTATTATCGAACGAACCATTCCAACTGTTTCTACGATAATTGATATTTTTATTTCTGTTATTGCATTCTGTCTGCAGATTAGTTCTCCAATAGTATTATATAAACAAATCATATTAGGTATCTTCATTGAAATATATTGTCCCGCGTGTGTGTATCAAAAAAACTTGTTTAATAAGATTTCATCTAAGAATGTTTATAAAATAAATAAATAAATTGATATACTTATACAAGTATATTATGATATATTATCGTTATATTGTAGAGGTATATATTCATATATACATATATTATCTATATAAGGAAATTTCTCTTGACTATATATATTTGTCAAATGCAACTTATAGTAAATTCGGTTGGACGCACTTGTGAACACTGAAACTGTTGATTTATTATAATTTATATGTAAAAGTAAAAAAAATGTAAATATTTCGGATTATGAAATTTTAATATAACAGCACGATAAAATGTATTAAGTATTTTATGGTTTAATCAGTTTTTATATTTGTATTAAACACATATTTTTATCTATTTGTATACGATAGTTTTATGAGTGCGTCCGATTAAATTCGTTATTAAAAAAAAATACCTTTTTATTTCATTTAAATAATCTAGCATTTTATATAAATAAAATTAAAGTTTGCGCAAAAAATATTGGATTTAGATTAAGCGAAGAATAAATGTCTTCTAGTGCTGGACGTACACTGGTTTCAGATATTCTTCAGTTTATCTTAAAGATTATCCTTCATTTATACCGCTAATATTGATAAATGGGGGTTATTTGAGGTAAGATATTCTGACACGAACTAACATCCTGATAGCGCAAATGGGGATTAAAAGCGGACAAAAGCGTAAGAGCGCGGGTTTGAAAGATGAGATCGCGATGTTATGAAATTATTGGAAAAGCTAGGGAAAAGAGGGAAGTTTGAACGTTATGCAATATCGTTACGATAAATCTGATACGCGAACGGGAGATGGCCGGTTGAGATAATCGCATTGCCATTTGATAGTGCTCCGTAACGAGGGGGCAGTCTTAATTGTGTCGCAGAGTCCACTGACGTGAAAGTGTTACGTGCTGTTAAATCGGGGAAAGTGTTTTAATTGCAATATCGATGAGGCGTCGAGATTGCCACCCTCTGACGTCACTGATAGATCGCTACACTACGCGGAATGATGAAATTGCAGTTCAGCATACGCGGAATTCTCGCGGATATAATTGATCGATGTGTCCAAGCCTCTCGATATAACAACTTTTTTTCACATTCGACATATGGAAAATGTACTGACAAGAATTTGATCAATTAATCAATGCCGCATTGTGTTCCACAAACGCGTCACAAATGTTCCTATACAACATTCAATAATTCGAATCCACAGGTATTATAATAAGAAATGCAACTAGAGCTTCAAGTAAAAGTTATATATTTGTTATACGTTCCTTGCGCCAGAGCTTTGAAATTATACTTGAAAGTTAAATTAAGTGTTAAATTAAAAATTACGTCGAAAGAAAAGCTGCTTCGCGTAACTTACCGATGAAGCTAACGTTATGAATGTGTTGAAGGAGCCGTGGACCATCTGGTGCTGGTACAAGCGATTCGCAGAGATAATGCGACGTACCCAAATTATTTACGCACTCTTCCTCGATAACATTGTGAACACCGTGTGCCATGGCGTAAACTGCATCCACTGTAAATAATATGATAACATTCTATTTTAGCGCAAGGTTCTAATAAACGCATATTATTTATCTAATCTTGAGAGGTTCCTAAAGAAGCATTGTTTCAAGTAGCAAGCTGTAGACATTGTGACTTCAATAGGTAGTCATTTCAGATTATTAATTAACGTCACGTTACTTATTTAAGATGTAATAATGACGTGATTTATTTATCCATTCTATGACTGTTTACAACGTCATTCATTTATATTGTTAATAATACGAAAATAATGACACATTAGATTAGTACAAAAGTTTGTGCCCTATCATTCGAAATTAATCGGGCATGAACTTTTGCATTAATTTAATATTTTTAACGTTGGTGACATTGTGAGGTTATCTCAAATCCACGTTATTTTTACAATGATACGATGCTAAATTCGTCAAGAATGATTAATGATATCAAATAGACATCTTGCTATTTGATGTGTATTCTAATTTAATTAAATGTATCTGTTTTTTCTAAGGGAGGAAATTTTCGTCTGTAAATAATCCAACAATGTGAAAAAAAATCACAAATCTATCATAAAAAAAGGATGGTAACTTGCTAGTATAGAAGAACAAGGAATTTCTCATTTATGTCCGAGAATCCTTGAAAAATAGAGCGAATATGTTTCTAGATATTAAATCAAATATTTATATATGTCTTGCTTCTACAATCTTATTTATCTTACTTGTTACGATAGAATACGATTCAAATTTTTATTCAACTTGTTTAAAGAAACACTTCTTCACAATCTGACAAGTTTTATTGTTTGATGCATCTCGAAGATTTGTTCTACAATAGCAAACATTCATTATTTATTTATTCATGAATAAAGAAAATGTCAAACACAAGTTGTTACTTGTGGAAAAGATGTTTGGCAGTTAATACGATTTATAAGATTTATCTACCATCGTGATGCACTTGAAAGTAAAGAGTTTCCGATCGTTTCGCGCTTAACAAGATTCCGTCATTTATCTCACGAAAGAATAAGAAAAGTAAGAGAGAGGGAGAGAAAGAGTATAAAAGCGCGGTATATTTGGGAAAACCGTGATGGTTGATTTTGCGCAACTTTTCACGCGCCATTAGATGTGTTTGTTAACTCAAAAACTATAGTCGAGGAAAATTGTTTCGTTCGGTTTGTCACCGTTTCCTTCCTTTCCATTTGTCGTGGCTTCACCTCGCGAAAGTTTGTTCGCAAAAGTTTATTCGGAAAGTATACAATTTAATGGAACATGGAGTACAGTCAACTGCAATTAATTGCAAACACTGACAAATGCTTACGGACAAACGATAGTAATCTGGGATTAATTGTGTGAATATTATATATGTATATTTTAATTTTACGTTCTTTTGTTTGTTTAAATTAAAATAAATATAAGTAACAAGGCTCAATAAAAATAAATAATGATAGACGAAGGGCTACGAGCCTAATAAATTTGTTAAATTTAACAAAAATAAATATAAATATTAAATTCGTTTAATTTAACAAAATATAAAACCCCGTTATTTAAATTTATTAATTTATTAATTAGATTTATTTATGCATGAAACATACATGTATTGAATATAGTCCACGATCATTGAAAAATATTTAAAAAGTTCTAAGACAGATAATGTTAATTATTAATTAAGGAAAATAAAAAATTAAAAAATATAAAATCTCACAACATATATTATATATTATATTCATTGCACGTACATGGTGTGGGACAGAGAGATAATTTTATATGATAAATATACGCGGTATGTTATTGCTCTATGATAATACTAGACCGCAGGTTACAAAACAAACCGTTAAGAATTAGTACAAATGCGAAATTCTCCGATGTTCTCCTAATTCTTCTTCAACAGATTTATTTAAGTATTTAAATAGCTTTTTAAATAAAAAAATATTTTAAACAGAAAGTGACCTAAAAAGTGTGTTGTGCGTTCAACGAATTTCTTGCATCTCACTCTTCCAATTTCTATGTGAAAGGCATTGATGTGCTTAGTGCTCGTATCACGTCGAAGAAGGTACAGATGAATCAAAGTGAATATAGAACCTACTTCGATCGATAAAATGTGTATAAAGTGTATCAATAAAAGTTTAAATTTAAAGTACAATGTAAAAACGGTTATTCACTTACAATAATGTAATAGAATTTTGAATATTTTGTTCTGAAACGAGAACCATATGTTTATGTATATAAACTTTTATTTTATAAATCAATTTAAAAAAATGTTAATTGAATCGCTTTCGTCGATTGCAGATGGTGAGAAACAGATTGAGGTGTACACTAGATTTGTAAAATGCATCGGTGACGAAGAAACAGAAATTGTGTAGTAAATAATTCTTTTAATATTAAGATTCACTGTTATCTCACTGTGTGACGTAATCTCGTCATATAAATATATACATATATATCGAAATTATGATCAAAGAGACGATTAAGTTTTTTTTTTCGCGTTTCTGTTTTTGAGTTGAGAAAAATGGTCGAAAAGTGACGAAAAATTGGAGGGTGCCGAGAATATTTTCTTTCCCTTTTTTCTTTGTCCTACCGATAACTATCTTTCCGCTTGTCTTGTTCTCGCTGTTTTTTCCGCACCAATCATTTCCCTCGCACTTCAGGATAAACGATCACGAAATGTCTTTATTTCTCTCTCTTTAAAGAGTTCTAATTCACACTTTCCGCAATTAATTAATCATATCACGGTATGAATGAAAAAAGTTCATTCATACCGTGACGTTTTTATTTATTACGATAAAATTATAATTGAGCGGTAATTTATTTATTAGGATATATTATTCAACAATGGTAATAAATTGAAAATCAGATTGATTTTTCCATTAAAACTAATAGCCTTAAGCCATTATAAATAGTTAATTGATAAATTCTCATAAAATATTATAAATAATCTCTTTCACAAAGATATAATTAGAAACTTTATCATATTAACTGAGCATTGAATTTGGAGAATTATGATTCGGAACTGAGAGATAAAAATGAAAATCAGTTTTTATTCTCGACTTTTTTTTATCCCTAAGTTCAAAATTGTATTCATGTATTATTCATACATTCAGGGAGATACATCGTCATAAATCGATTTTACTGGCATATACTTTTTCTTCAGTGCGACATAAAAGTAAAATAGCTAAGCATTCGAAGAAAAGTATAACAATATGATGTATCTGTGCGTTACCGACAAAAGGCACCAAGCCTTCTTGTTCATAATCGGCAAGCTTTTCTTCGCCTGTACAGCGTGTCATGGCGCTTGATGCATTCACGCTAAAAGTGCACTTGTGATGTTGCGACCAAAACTCTCGAAACCAGATATTCCGGCAGTTCACTGTCTTATCCGTCAAAGACTTATGGGGAACATTTTTCTCTGTCTGTCCGCCGCATTCGTTGTCCATTCTTGGCCGCAATCTCAAATAGTAGTTGTCGAAATCTACAACATCGAAATTGAGAAAACCGTACTTGTTACAACTAAATCATTCATTTTGATAACTGACGTCATGCTTTTTGTCGAAGAAATTTTTTTGTGCCAGTCACGATAAAATTCAAATAAAAATAATTTAATTTAGGAAAGCTAACTTTATTGAAACAGATTTATTTTTTATCTAATTTTATGTTCCATAAAAGATACAATTTTTCATTTATTTTTATGATATGTATATGGTTTAACAATAATATATGTCATAATTTAAAAAAAATCTATTTTTAAATAGTAATTTTACATAAGCATTGAAAATAGGAAGTTTTTCAATCCTTTAGAACAATTAATTTTTATGATCTGTGATCTTTTCTATTATTAATGTTATATACTTACATATATAAGATTAAATATATTAGATTAGCAATCGACATTAGAGAAACCGATGCTCTGCAGTAAAGGATGTGTTACAGCATTTTAAAAGAATATATCTTAATAAGTATATTTGATTCGCGTCTCTTGAAAAATTTATCTATTTGCGTAAATATTCTATCGAACAAAATAGATTTTATTTTCTAAATAAATTTTAATTTTTGATAATTTAAATAATATAGATAAATAACATAAGGTTTTTACACTAAATATAAAATATTTAAAATAAAATAATTTAGTATTTTATTAAAATATGTTTAAATAACGTGTTTTTTTTTTTCATACAGCCCGTGTTGGGGAAAAATATTTAATGTATTTTTTATATTTTTCTTCGAAAAAGCAATTTGATAGTCTCTCTCATCACTTTATCATTATATTTTTTATTTAAACTTTAAAACTTTAGATTTACTTAAATATTCGTGAATCTTAAAATGACTTTTTGGAAGAGACCGTGAAATGGTAAACAAGATGTTATTTTTAATAACTATAATTTCAACTACAGAGATAATGATTTCTCGATTTCAAAAATATATAAACGCGTCAATGTGGTATTCGAAGAAAGGAGCACAATGTTATTAGTACTTCAAAACGCAATTATTTTTTCGAATTTTTTATAATGTCAATGGAGCTTTTTCAGTTATATCTAAACATCACCACAACGTGACTCCTTCAATTATCATTGCTATTGTATAACTACTCCTTCATTATTACTATTTATCGGCATGTCTAATTAACTCGGAGGTACAGTGAAGATGGCTCAAAAGTTAACTAAAACGCGTTAAATTTTTATTGCGTTAAAAGAACATTTTTTCAATATATGATTTGGTGAGATATATATTTGCTTAATTAGTATATTTACTTAATTAATATATAGCGCTTTTTAACAGCGCGTGACTGTTACTTGCTCTCGTTTTCTTAATAAATTTCATTTTAATCCGTTTTGCCTATTATAGTATGTAAAAAGCAAAAATAAACACTGCAATATTCAATACAAGTTATTTCTGAACATTATAGTGCAAAAACTGATCATTTAAGATTTAAATAATCAGAGATTAAGATAAAAATAATCAGAAAAAAAATTATCTGTTACATCTTAGCATCCTCGCTCTTTCGAAACTAATAGTGGAATGAACAAACATCCTGATGATGGCGTTTTTGGTATTTAGTAGGCTATAATTTCTGGTAAATTAGCTTGACTAATGAGGGTTGATACTCCTGTGTTAATTACTTAGTGCGGAACGCGGCGAAATGCGCCATTGCGTTCATTTCTTCGATCCACAAATCCTAACTCACGAGTCAGGAATGATGCGACATAATCGGAAGCGGAAAATATTACTCACTTGTCATGTAAGATTAATGAACGTCAGGCCAAAGTTAGAACGATATCGCTACTACGCGGTAACAAAGTTGCACAGTAAGCAACTGCGGTGTAACAAGGAATTTCAATTGTGGCTCAGTAAAATGGATCAGATACGTTAAGGAATTGAATTGACTTGAGTAATTTGAACAAATATACAAGTCATACAAATTAAGTGAATTAACAATTCAGTTATATTGAAATTTATTTCACTTTTAAAACTGTACTTAGAGTTTTACACTATATTCTGCTCTTTTAATATTATTGTTACTAACGTTATATTTATTTAAAATTATATCCCCGCAAAAGAAATATTTATTTTAATTCTCATTTTTATATTATTTATTTTTGATCAAAGATGAACTCGGAGTAAATATTCTTCCGATTAATCGATTATGATAGGAGGTCGCAAAAGCGTAGCAAAGGTCTTTTACCTTTGAGGACGTTCCTATAGGGCAGAATGGTAATGGCACCTTCCGCCGCGAACTCTTGATCTCGGACGGGGTAAACTTTGGCGCCCCATGAATCGCTACCCACCCACATGAAATGGCCTGTGCGATTGGCCCTTATTGTTGCCTGAAGCAGCTTCCTGCAACAAGATAAGCTGAGTGATAAGGATAGATGAATTATGAGCAATGATGAGCATGACTACCATTAACCTACCACAAGAACAATAGGATCTTCCATAACCTCCGCAATCAGTTAACTAAATCCACAATGTCCTAAGATATTGTTCTCTAATTTCGCTTCTCGTTATTATTACGTTTGTAACATAATTCAAACTTAACGATGTAACTGTTATAGTTTTCTTTGTTTATTATTATCGATATCGTTTTAAATATGTAGATGCATTTATGTAATATTATGCATCTAGTTAAAATATAAATGATATCTTATGACTTATCAAAAAAGTATTGGAGAAAGAGTGTTTAAGTGCATATAATTAGTAAATACTCAACTATTGGTGGTAACTGCATAAATATTTGAGCTATTTTTCATAAAAAACCTAATATAAATATGTAAATATATTGTACAATAATAAATATTTTACTTCGTGATTGACTACTGATATACGTAATGTTATCGAGACAAAGAGGAAGATCTAATTTATCTATAAGTTCAAGAATTTGTGTTACCATACTTACAGTGCTGTAATTACATTGATAAGATATAGACTCTTGTAGAAATTAATTTACAGATACTACTTATAATAGTAATAATTAATATACTTATAATAGTGTTTCTCACTTTATCAATCTATTCTACTAAAAATATTAGGAAGATCAATCATTTTTGTACTACTGACAAGTGCGTCGAAAATATTAATTCCTTCTATTAGTTATAATATTGAGGAAAGAAGAATTTTTCTCACTATTAGTAGCATAGTTATCAGTCGCATTATTAAATAAACATTTTTAAATAAAATAATGCACTGTTTATAATTATATAATACTTAAAAATTTTTTATATTAATTATATTAATTTATTATACATATGTATTGTGTTAATATATGAATATTAGTATTTCTATTGATTACGTAATATATACAAATTAATAAAAAAATTGAAATAATAATAAGTCAATATTTCACTCTATATATACGTATAAAACATTTCAGTTTTTATATAATGTAATTATGTATAATTATTATTTAGAAATCTTATTTGTTGTGGTTTCAACGAAAACTTTTTTCACGTATATGATATTGTTAGATTATAAATAAAAACATATTTTTATACATCTTTTGGATTTTTCGTTACAAACATAAAATACAAGAACAATTATTTCTATAACAAGTATTCCTATCTAATCTTGTTAAATAGTCAATATGATGGACTTGGCTAGTACTTGACTTAATTCAATCGTAACAATAAAAAGATCGTTGAAAGGACTAGCTCTCGTATTACAACGTCAACTTGAGCTCCGTAGGGAACCACGATGGGATTCAATCGCGTTAATCCGGAAAGATATTGACAGGAGAAGCGCTGATAGCGAGCCGCAGATCGATATCAACTTATCGGTTCATGGAAATCGAATCGTTCCGGTGTTCCGGTAATGGCTTTTCTCCAGCATCAGGAAACTCGGCCCAGAAGTCAATTATTTATCTTGCGAGGATCAAGCTGGAGATCGTAAGCAACCGAGAAACATCGCGTCCGACTGGTCCAACGGAACTAGCTAATGGACGAACAACGAGAATCTGCGACCGATCGTTATCTCGTAATTCCCGTGAGCTCGGAAAAACAGCTTCACTTGTCGGCGTGTTTACGTCAACGACGTGCAGTTTCTTTGCCCTTATTCGAAAAGGGCGTCGCGCTTCGTTGTTCACTTTATCGCGTCCATCTTTGTTAACAAAAAGATTTTTAGACGCGTTGACTACTAGGTATTGATTACAAGAGTTGCTTATTAGTTTATGTATTAATTTCTTCGATGCATACTTTTGTTTCCTTTGATTTTTAAAAGAGAACAATCACACAATCTGAATAATTTCTTTTCAATATTATAAATAGAAGCAAAATATCAATTATTTTTGACAATCTTTTCCAGATTTGTAATATCGTGTCTTCAGATAAAAAAATTGGTTATAATATACTTAACTGTAGTAGCTAAAATTTATATAGACTTAAAAAATTTGTACGTATATAGAAAATTTACAAAATACGTCAATTGAAATGTAATAAATAAAGAAGATAAGTTGACAGTTTCTCTTTTTTTCTATTCATATTACAAAATCATAGAAAAATATAATCACATTTGCGATTTTTTATCTAAAAATTACACATATGTATATACAATGTTATCTAGCGTTGAAAATGAAATCTAGCGTTAAATTTATGATATGAATACGAACCTTAGTTAGCACACAATTAACCTACATGTATAGTATATACTGCTGAAAGCTGGATCTAGTTGATTTAGTGCTATAAAGGTAGTTAGGTAGCTGTGGTGATATTTCATAGCTTAATTACAGTTTCTCCAAATTTCATTACTTAGGGGGAAGCAGTTCATTAGAAAGTATTTTAAGACACATATTATTACAAAGCGGAAAGGATCAGAGGGAGGTCTGCTTCATAATCCACGAGATTTGAGGTTTAATTTCAAGTTTTAATTATTAAGTTTCAATTATTAAAGCAATTAAAATCATTATCTAAATTTTCATCTTTTTTTTTTTATTACAATCAGGCATAAAATAGTTTAAACATTTTAATCTATTATAAGACGTCAATAGCATTATTTTTTCATGCCAACGTAGAGATAATATAAATTACATTTTATACTTAAAATTCTTTCTAACATTCTAGACTGATTCTAGATTGTATCTCGCATTTGCCGTGTTATGAACGCTGCGAAATGATTGCGTTGAGGTATTTAAATTCTTCATTTAGGTCGCCTGCGTTCTCTTTACCGCATTTTTGCTTCCTTCGTCTTTATGTATTTTGCCGCGTGTAAGCCTCTTTTCCGCTTGTGTCCTGTTTCTACCTAAGAAGATTAGCTGTCGGAAAAAGTAGCCGAAAATCCCTTCTAGCACGACTGTATGGGAAACAACATCGCGTCCAAATGGCTCGAACTAGAATTCAATTAAACAACTTCCTCGTATTGCAAAAAATCGAAATGCAACCGTGCAAAACTTTTCTAATCCAGTGTGATCCGATCTATGTCACAGTCAAAGTACACGTTGCTTGATCTATATGGCTGTATTTACGATGTAAGCTGCAGTATTAAAGCAAAACTATTTTATTTAATGCAGTAAATATTTATCTAATACAAAAAAATATGATGCATTTCGATATTAGGAAGAAAAAATATATAAATGTATTTTGGTATTGAGATACAGATTATCTGAATGATCTGATATCATAATAAAATATAAAGCTAATTATACATAAATAATTTTTCTTCATAATTAAATTTCCCGCAAATTTTACTTACATGTTTTTCTAATAATAAAAAATAGAAGTTTAAGTTAAAATAATTTACCACATTTATCACTTTATTAACATCTAAATTTAAAATTTAAATACAGATAGCATTCACTAACAATATCCTTATTAGTATAAATAGATATTTTGTTTTCTGCAGAATCGCGACAGTATCTAAATGTTTCAATATTGTGTTTCAAACAACACTATATTCACCTTAAGATATTGAAGAACAATTTCTGAAAGTTACAGAAATGTTGTGAAATAAAGTGAAGCGCAAACATAAGAGGGCTATCTAGCTGATCCAGCGATCGATTTTACTACAATATATCGAGGTCATAGATTGCGATCGCTACCAGGAATGTAACTATCCACTTCTGTTTCTGTTTCGTTCGGTAAAAAATAAAAGAAGGAAGCGGAAAATGTATATCCGAGCCTCCCACCTTTGGCTGAAAGTTTGACCAGTTTCGAGCGGATTGCAGGAAGGTCCAGCCACTGTTGTACTATCGATAGGTCGAAAACAACTCGAGAATAACTCTGAAGATACTTCTTGAAACTACATTCGAAATTTTTCAAAGAATGTACTCCTCGTACATAACATATAGACAGTGACAGATATAGTGCTCTTGAAATTATTTTAGATGAGTGTATTTCCTTCAAAAATGGGTCACTAGATAGTTCACGTCTTGCAAACTATTGTAAACTGAATAAAAGAAATGTTGATAGCTTTTTTAAAATCTGCAAACCATATTCTGATCCTAAGTTTCTCTTGTATTTGTTTTATATACCCTTTTTTCAGTAATAATTTAATAAGCCATTTCTTCATAAGCTTTTAACACTTTTATAACTTTTATACTACTTTTGTACTTTACATTATTTATAAGCATTTAATAACACAAAAAATTTGTATAATTATATATTGTATATAAATATTATAATTTTCATGAAAGTTAACATAAATATTATAAGTTTCATGAAAGAAAATTTAAAATAAGTTTCTCTTATTTAAAAAAAATTATACAATATCATTCTTATAAAAATATGTAATATGCGATAATGAAAAAATGGTGTATTAAATTTGTATTGAAAATAGATCAAGCTTAATTTATTTAAAAATCTATACTCTCTTTCTCTCTTTCTCTCTCTTTCTTTAAAGAAACAAAGAGATTATTTAAAAATAGTTTATTGTATAATGTATATAATATTACATACAAAATTCAAAATTTTAATTTAAAAACAAAATAAATAACTAATTTTATAGATATATCCTGTTGAATTACACGATAAAAAAATAAAACTTCAATCATTTTTGAAAATATAATAGAATTGCTTTTTAACTTGGTGTTTTTTTTTTATGGATTTTATCTATGATCTCTCTCTTATGAAAAGACCATTCCAGGTACCATAATAAGAAAAAACCTTCAAAGAGTAAACGATGGTCTCTATTAACGTATGGTGGCTGGGAATAACGTGGGTTATATGTGTAGGAAAACATTACCCGAGTTTTTCCGACGTTGACGCCAACGTTTCTTTCGGGCCTCTCTGGCAGTTCGCCAAAAATTTCATTGCTCGCGGAAGCGCCTTCGGACGATGGCGCGACTCCAAGGTATCCATGCTAGGTGGTTGTTCGATAATGTATCGTTTCCTCTTGAATGCGCAATAAAGTCCCGCCGCTTTAAATAGACAGCCGAGCGCTTCTTTCGAGAAGGGAAAAAATTTCCGTTCGATACATCAAACGGGCAGCGGGTGTGATAAATAAAGAGAGAGGGGGCGGCAGAGGGCGGGGGGGAAGGGGTGAGAGAGAGAGAGAGAGAGAGAAAGAGGAAAAGAGAAAATTCAACGCTTCATGCGTCGGCAATGCCGACCGGAAATCCTTTTCCCTCCTTCATGGCAGCGCATCCGGTGGGTGAATGAAGTTCTGATCGATTAGGACAAATTTTCGCTCGAATATAACACGATGCACATGGGCAACCACGTCGAATGTCACCAAGTGAACCGGTCAGAATGCGAGTACAAGCCGAATAAAATGTCATGCATGTATATGCTACTATATAAGTAAATATAATTTGTATGTATGTATTCCTAACTATGTTTCTAGTTTATATGTTTTGTAGACTAAAGAATAGAATAATAATTGTAAAGAAATAACGCAAGTAAAATAAAAAAAAAAATATTTAATTAATAATCTTGTAAGACAGAATATTTTTAAGATGTAACGTGAATGTTAAAAAGAATAAATAATATTTACATGTAACATTCTAGGAATATTGTGTATTTGTAGAAAAATTATGCCTTTTTTCATCTATAATTTTAGAATAATGAGTAATTGTACAGAAAAGATCTAATAAAAAGTATATAGTGAATCTGAAAAACGTTGTAAAGTGTATTTCTTTAAAAAACGATTATTAATTTCTCCAGAGGAACTCTAGTTTTTTCGTGATTATATGCGTATACATACAAGATGTAAATTATATCAAATACTGATGCTTTTTTAATATAAATTTCTTATACAAAAAATAAAACACAAAGGAAATTGAAAAGCAGTAGGAACAATGGAAGACCAGAGAACGAGAAATTTTCATCTAACTTGAAAATGCCGCAGATGCCGTTAATTTTTTGCGTGCCACTTCCGTTGCTCGTGGGGAAACTAATCGTGAGTTGTCTGCGCAACGTGTAAAGTTCGCAAGTGAGCACGTCTCGGCATTTAGCGTTAATCAGAAGTTTCACACGGAGTGAATCCCCGCGAGCGCAATGCGGACAAGGGTTGAGATATGTCGTCTTCGAACAGACATGCGGAACACGTGTACGATGCGATTATCCACGAGTCTCGCAGCTAGGCAAATGGAGAGTAACCAGCGAGAAAGGCCATACATCACGATTTCGACGGACTTACGTCACGGTGCAGGAAGAGCACGTCAGCGAACATTTCGCGAATCGCTGCTGAAGCGGTTAAGCTGATTCGAGTCGAGTCGCCTGCGCTTCTTCGCGCTTCGTTCGCATTTACGTCACTCGCGCACCCGCGAAAAAGAAGAGCGGACCGCGAGCAATTTCGCAACATCGACATTTACGAAAGAGAAAAATGAAGCGGGAAAGAAGGAGCATCTCGTACGTCACGAACGTCAAAGAGGAAAAAGCACGCGGAGCGATTTTGTTAAAATATTGATGTCCAAAGAAAATGGAATAAAAGTGTTCGCCGTTTCCAGAACGCTTTTTAATTAATATATCCAATCTGCCAAACCGGATAAATTATTCACTGTCGATATATTATATGATAGTGATATATGGCTGTAAATAAATATACGGTTACTTTAAGATGGATTGAGAGTTTCTTATATAATATCTTAAAGAAAATCAATATTGATAACATAATATGTAGTTTCAAGGTTTCTTCTCAAAGCAACTTAAAAAATATTTATCTTTACGTTTTATTTTCCTTCGCCATAGAAAAAGAATTTATATAAAATTGATGTAAAACCTTCTCTCAATAAATATTTGTTATATGAAACAATATTTCATCTAACTTTAAACTAATTTGTTCTTCTTTCCCTAAAGAGTCATCTTTTCCTGAAAAATACATCTATATTTAAAAGATACATGAGACATTCAGACGGTCTCTCCATATGGTTACTAAATCTGTACGATCTATTAGAGTTTCAAGCAAGCTGAGTTTTAAGCAAGCGTGCCGAGATGTTACATGCTAAGCGAATCTGTATGTATCTACTATGTACATGTTGCATAAAGAATATTCATAAAGTTTTCATTTTTATGTTGACTATATACTACCGGAAAATGTAACTCAGTGTTAAAAGTTTACCGAGAATAATTTTACACAAAATTTGACTTTATTTCGTACGATTACACATATAATAACAAATAAACAAACCAAGATATTACAGGTGCAGTGATATATATATCAATATGTATACAACAATAATAATAATTTTCTTTTTGAAAGGAAAATACTTTTTTGAGAAGAATATGAATCTAATTTTTTTTTTACAGAAAAACGTTTGAGAGGCATGTATGTTCTAACTTTTATAAAGATTTTTCAGTTTTTTTATATTAAATTAAAAATAGATTTTCTATGAATATTATATACATGTATATAGGATTCATTTCCCCTCTTTAATATCCATTTTTAATATTCATTTAGAATTCATTTCATCTTATTTTTTCTTCTTAAAGAGTAGTTTATTTTACTAGTTCTTGTGTCAAAACTGCAAGAGCTTGATATGTTTTATCATTAATGTTTCTTGTGCATATCGTAGAGCGAGACCTCTATTATTTCCTTGTTATCGACGTGGGTGAGAAATGAACTCTTGCAACTGCCGGTCGCAGCTGTTCCACATTTAATTCGGCGCTGATTTCTTTGTGTTCAAAGCGACCAGAGATTGCACGATGAATATCAGACTGTTTTGCATTTGTTTTTTTTTTTACAATACGATGGAGAAATGCGCGCAGCTTTGTCAAAGTGCAAGACTACGCAACAAAAGACATTGAATTTTTCTTTCAAATACTGAAAATATTTAAAAATTTTGCAAGATAATCATAACATCCAAAACTAAGAGAGGAATAAAAACAACATCGAGATCAAAAAAGAGAAAAACACTATAAAATATTTAAATGAAAGTATAATAAATAAATGTGGAAGTTAATCGTATAGATAAAATGATTATCCGTGTTATATTCCAGAAATGGTATTAACTTTTTTTTAAGAAGAAAGGAAGAAAGGAAAACTAAAATCTCTTATATTATGTCTCTCATAAAATATAATATAAAAAATCTAATGTGTAAAAACGTCTGCAGGAGTAAATATGCAAAATAATTCCGTTAGAGCCGTAAAAATCTAAACCTTTCATTGTCAATAACTTAAAGGTTTAACCAATAGTATTAAAGTAAGTTTATGAACGAGACGATTGTCATAATAGTCATAATTTATCTTTACGCAAAGAATTAAACTATATATATGTATATACATACGTATATCGAGAATGGCGAAAAGTTCTGGAAAATTTCCAGATTCTCTGCTATAATAATTGTATATACATACATATATCGTTTGATGTATTTGCAATGGAAAACTTTATATTCACATTACTTATTCGTATTATGTATAGCATATATGCGGAGAAAGTTCAAGGTAATAAATATAGTATCTAAAAACTCGTACCTATTTCTAAAAGATTGCTTTGATGATTTATATTTATTACTTTTACCGTTTAAATTAGTTACGCGCGTATAACAAATATACATTTTCGTTAAAAAAAAATTTTTTAATAGTTTTTACTCCAAAAAATGATAACAATCTTACATATGTTTATTGTTATCATTTGACATTGTGAATATTTTATATAAAATGTGTAAGGATGATGTAATATAATATAATATAAATCAAAATTAATTTCAAATGTCTGATTACAATTATTTAAATATGCTAATTAATTACAGAAATTTTGCACAAAGCTAACTGTTTTATGTATTTATATAAAGAAATATTCTATATACACAATAACAAAGAATTTTACAATAAAACATAATACAATTTACTATATTTGTTAGCTAAATTGTAATCACAAACTTAAAAACTTGATTTAATAAAGCTTTCGGTCGCAAAGTAAAATTTTTTTAAATTTGGAATAATGAACATAAAAGAAATAATGGAAGATTTCGATGCTTGATATAATGTTGACTGTGCGATTTTTTTCTCTACGTTCCTCTCTTTAGTCATGTATTGTTAAAGCAACTGAATCGAGCAGTTCTCGCTTGTTCCAGCGAAAATACGCGACGCAAAAAGGTCTACTTGCAGTCGCACACATTGGGGCAAACCGTTATGTTTAGTTTTCGACTCTTCGAAGCACGGTTCCTCTCGTGCTTTGCTTGCTTTCCAATATTTACTCGACATCGCAAGCCATTCGGTATCGTCGAGAACTTGGTCACCCTCGGTGACCATTTTCAACGTTGCAAGAAACTTTCGAATAATATTCTATGTTAGGATACATCTTGCGATCAAATAGATAGCTTCAAGGAGAGAACCGTGGACTTTACGAGAAAAAAAATAAAAAAGCAAAGTGCTTTTCAACAGAGACAAAAAAAACATCAAGATTACGATAAATTTTCTTTAACTATATAAATTTGTTAGATAAAATCAATATAAGTAAGCAATAATCAGTAATAATTATTTATAGTAATTTTTATTAATTTTTACATAATTAATTTTATAAATATAAAATTTAATTAATAGTTAATTATTGACATAATTCTTTGTATAAACCTTTTCTCAACTTTTTTTTTCGCGACTGCAGGAGGTCGGAAGATAGTTATGATGGAACTTTAGTATCTTTAAATCACACTAAGAGATCCTTCAATAATTCTGTTGTTCTTGGAAGTAAAAACTAATATTAGCATTATACATACATACAATAGATATGATTGATTTCAGTGCTGTACTCAAATAGTTCGATTATTCAATTATAAATATAATATATATATAGTATACTGACGATGAAAAGATTAAAGCCGAATTGGAAATTGTACACACAGAAAAATACTGAATACATACTATACGCAAATAATAATTACTTATTTCAAGCGCATTTCAAAAGTTCATATATCTGCAAATATACGTATATCATAAAAATTCAACAAAATTCGTTCAAAATGTATTCTAAATATTGATAGTTTAATACTTTAATCAAAATTAAAATTCAATTTGCTTATCAAGTAACTTTTTCGATCAATTTTATAAGTTTTTAAAAGAAAATAAATTCTTGTTTTAAGTACATGATCGTAAACTTTTTTAAAGTTGTAATAGAAGTATGTTTTAAAATTATAATTCTTTGCTAAAGATAACTGTTATTTTAAAAAAGGTATAAATTAAGTAATCATTTTTCTTAGCAATCGAATGATATTTTTCTGTGAGCAGTAATGAAAAAAAAACATTTTTCTCTATAATAAAAAATGTACATTGAGAATGTACATTGAGATATCTCTATAATAAAATATAATAGAAATATAAGAATATATATTACGACATTTCTTAATGAAACTTTTACATACATAACATTGCAAATCATTACAATTGTGTTCATCATATCCACTTAATTGATTAAAATAGATAATAATTGATTAAAATATATTTTCGATTTGCGCATTTAAGCGTTGCAACGTCGGTGTAATTATAATCAAAATTTGCAATTACGCGTTGCTTTAGTCCACAGTTGTCTTCATAATGAATGATGATTTTCCGTCGGGATTTGAATGATAGCTCATAAGGGATTTCGAATAAAATGCGACGCATACGCGTGTGTGTGCGCAAATACCAGAAATATGATCATGCATTGTCGCTATAAATGATTAATAATGCGGTTTTTCGTTTATTTCGTGCGCAACGATTAATTTTACACTTGACTGTTTTATATTCCATCACTTTGGTAATTATTAATTAAAATAGGATCGCGAAATGGATTTCAGTAAAAGATTAACGATATTTTTTTTAAATACAGTCTAGTAAACCAGTGTATGCTCCAAACGATCGATGTGTTTAATTGAATAAATGTGTGGTTTTATTAAAAAAATATTAATAATATCAGAGTGATGCGTATCACGAAAATTATTCGCGTCGCGCAGAAAAGCATTCATCACTTTATCCATCATTTGAATTTATCATAGCAATTTTACAAGGCATATTTTAAAACGTACATAAACATACTTACACATAAAAATAATAATGAACGATCAAAATGCAATCATATACTATTCATTGCTAATATCATTAAACCTTTTATGGAAAGCTATCTTCAAGCGATACTTTATTTAAACAGCGTATAAAGAAAATTTTTCGGAGCAATAGGCTGCTCTTCGCCTTGATGAAGTAAACTGTAATGTTCACAAACGTTGACATTATAATAATAAATGTGGACACACAGAGATAATCCATGAAACGCACAGTTTCTGTACTTAATTATTTAGGTACTTGCAATCTTCAGAAAAAAAGAAAAAAACTCTTAGTAAAAACAAATAGTAATAACAAATTATTTCCTTTATTATTACATCGACTTTACAGTCGGTTTTAACTTGAATAGATTATTTAGCCACAACGACGTATATATATTTTTTCCAATAAAATTGTATAGAATATTTTTTGAATTACCTGCGCGAGCGAGTCGAATCAATGAACGAGTATGTTCATCTTCGTTCATGTTTTGCGTAAAAACCAGCGAGTATCGACTTTATAGAACGCGAAATTAATCGCCGCTCTGTTATCTCGTCCGGTCGGTTACGCCCCGATCTGCTTTTAACTCGTCGTTGAAATGCACGTCGTTTTCAAAACCCCAGCGTTTATTCTCCGAACGCACAGATCCGAGAAATCTTAAATTTCATCCCCTCTATCCTTCAGCAATTTAATTTTGAGAAACAATTTCATTCTGGAAAAGCAAACATCTGTTTTAATCTGGTAAGAATTATACATACTAGACGTGGAAAGGGGACAAAATCTACGATACTAAATTGCGTTATGATATAATGTTCCCCTTTCGTTCAACAGTAAAATTTTCTCCACGTAATTCAGAATCTTAAAATCCTTTTTGTCTCGTTTCGACACGCATCCGTTTGCACAATTGTTTTTTCACGTAGATTATGCAAAAAACGGAATAAGGTTCGTTTAATATTGGACGTTTTGTCGTTATTATGGCGTTTAACAGTCTTAATTAGCTTAGAGCTAGAATGCACCTACGTAAATACGACGAACGCACGTGCGTTTAAGCGGCTCATTTCTAATCGTGGCGGTCGACTTTCCTAATTCAATATTGTTTCTGCCGATATCACATTAGATCTTAGGATAATCGGAAATTACACGCGTTCCATATCATCCGCCCGTTATTCCAATATTACGCCAGATTTTAATATAGGAATTTGAAGCGAATTTCATCGCATCAAACCTGCTCAAATATGCATATCGTTATGAAACACGAAATAAATTGCTTCTAAATCTAAAATAATGCCCTAAATCGATATTTTTTTACCTTGACCTGTCCACAATTTCCCTGCTTATGCTTTTATGTGAAATATAGTAACTACAGAATTTTTAATTAAACGTAGTTTACATAGAAAATTGTTTTTTATTAACAACCCAATCAGCACACAAAATATTTAAAGAATATTTTTTAAATATTTATTTAATGTGTAAAAAAATATTAAATAAACATTTGAAAAGTGTTTTTTAAATATTGTGTGCTGATTGGGAATTTTTTATGCTAAAAAATTATATGCGTTTAGTATACCATATGTGTGTTTTGAATTTTTACATTATGGGTATATGCTTTCTTATCTTAATTCGACGAATACTACGGGAATGTTATATAATAAAAATGAGTTACACAAAAACTGTAATTCGTTCTCATGTTTGAGAACGTTTCGTCCAATATAGAACGCGAAAGCATGGTAGAAAGAATAAAAAAAACATTCCTCTCGCACAGTCCAGTAATTCCATTTTTCTGCTCTGTGTGCAGAAAAGAAAATAAATAAAGCGAGCACACCGCATTTTTCATGCGAGACAGATTTCAACAATCGCACTTTTTGTAGAATGTCTCTTCATATCGTATTTTATATAGCGACGCGACCTTATTTAAATGCATACGAAGGCATACTCGAGATTAACCCTACCTTATATTATCCTCGTCTACGAATATTATGACTCCTCTGGCGTTGTGCTTCGAGCTCAGTCGTTCGATTATTCTATCGAAGTCCTCGGTCTTAGAATTTCTCAGGATCTTCTCACTGACGGCGACACATATGTTGTACTCCGACGAGAGAGCAATGAAACTGGCGATGCCCTGAAAATAGAGTTTCAGCCGCAAATAAATTGCCCGTCTGTCCCGCGAGAAATCGAATTTTCGCGATAACATGTGAGCCTTGTTTTCTTGGTAAACAATGGAATATAACGAAAAATACATGTATCGTCTCATATCTACATATTCATTTATCGCAGATAATAAATTTTCGAAATTTGCATGACATATCGCGGCCATTAAGCAGCAAGTTGCTGTTAGTGATGTATAACAGAACGCGCAACAGTAAATTTCTATTTTCCTAGAGAGTCCTTTACATTTTTACGGAACAACTTCTTTGCGGTTTATTCTTTCATATTTTATACTAAATATACTAAATATTATATCAAATTTTTCAGACGTAAATCTTGAGAGCGAAATCAAATTCTATTTAGATTAAAAAAATTTGTAACAGTTCTTAAAAAATTTAAAATAATTTAATATTAAATTTTGACTTTAACTGTTGGGGGTAAATTAAATAAACTTTTATAAATTTATTAGTTAAATTTAACATTATATAGACAATAAGAATTTTATTGGACTGTATATTTGAAATTCAACAAATAAGAAAAAATCTTGGCCATAACAGTCGAAGCTGAATCTTTTAATGCCTAATTAATTTAATATGAATCAATGTATATTGTATGTGTACATGCATATACATATATCCAGCAAATAAGAAATAGAAGAGCTGGATTTTCCTACTTCCTATTTATTGAGTTAACATTATAAGTTTCTTCTGCCGAACAATCTATCTATGCAGTTGTCGTTGTATGTACATACGTACAATTCGAAACGAGACATGACGATCACACCAGGATAAACTGCCTGTCTCTCACATTTCTCGCCAAGTATGGTATACACGTAAATACCTCAACATGGCTCGCCTGTCTTCGCGATAGCGTCCGTGTTTTCGTGATATATTTCTACTATATGTGTATGTGGGTGGAAACAAGAAAAGACGGCCGAAGAAGGATGCGCGATGCACCGAGTTGCAACTGCAGGTGTTATCGGCATGTTTCATGGCGCGGCACAATAAAAACCACCACAATTTATTACGATATGCCGGATGAAAATGTATCCTTGCGAAATCAGAATTCATGTGATGATTAGTTCAATAGTTCTCGATATTTTCGTGATTCTCAATCCGGCGAATTTTAATATTCATTGGTAATATAAATGTAGTATTCTGATTGAGGATACGATAAAACGTTAATTACATGAATTCTGATTATCCAAATCGATTGAATACAGAATCACTAGCATTTACTTTTTCGAATAATATAGAAAGTTTTGCAATTACATAAGGTAATAATTTCTTATATATTATTTTAAATACTTAAATTTTATAATTTCTTATTAATTTTATTATTATATTTAAATCTTATGAATAAATTATAGGATTTATATTTAAATAATTATAATTATTTCTATTTAATTTTTATTATTATCATGATAACATAATATTTTTTAATTTTACAACATATCGCTTTAGCATATATTTTTCTCTTAAATTAATTATATAATTAAACTTCTGGGTTATCCAAATTCATCTTTTTTATAAGTTCAATATATATTTTGTTATGCATATCGCTTACAGAAATAACTTAAAAAAAGAAAAATGTTTTAAAATTCTTTTTAATTCTATTTCTAAAATTTTGTTAAAAATTTTGACTTTTATATAACATTGGATTTTATGTTATATAATATAATATTCAAAAATATTAAATAACGATTCTAAATTTTAGAGAGCAATTTCTAATAGATATTATTTATTAATCATTTTTACTTGTCAGTATTCACCGTCATTACGATAAATGAATTGCAAAACTCTTATTTCTTTTAACAACTAGGAACTAATTGTCTATAAGATTAAGACTTTCTTTTATTGTCTATCTGTGTATATAAAAGTGATTAGGTAAGAAAGAGGAAATTAGTGAGACTACCTAACATCTCCTGCTGAGAAATAAATGATTACAATTGTATTACAGTAAAGTCTTCTTCAATCAAATTGTACAATAACAATTTCTTTTTTCAATTTTTAAGTTCGTAAAAACTTTTATTTGTAAATAGTTTTAGTATGTACGATTTTCCGGTCCTTTTTACTATGTGATGTAAAAAATTAATTTTCATAACTTTTACAAGTATATAAAAATTAGTAAGTGATTCTTATATGTACTTTAATACATTTAAAAAATGTGTATAAAGTGTATAAAAAATCATAATATATAATTAATTATTCGATGTGTGCTTTTAGTACTTAAAACAAATACGCAGGACAATAATAATTCAATAGTTTATACTAAGCATTAAAATTTAAAAAGAAAGTAAGATTTTTTAAATAAAACTATATGTAATTGCAAAGTTGAGTAAAAAGATCTAATTATCCTTTTTATAATATGATCTGAAGAAAATAATTTTGTTATAAAAATTGTGTTACTATTGTACTGAAGATTCTTGTTCTTTTTGATTTCTATATTATCGAAAATATAAATACAGAAGAGAAGTAGAAAAAATTTAAATAAGTATAATTAAAATTTTAAAAAGGTGAAAAAAATGAGATAAGATATAAAAATATAAAGATATAATTTGACGTATTACGGATTTATCTAGTGTTCTAAAGAAAAATATTAATAAAAAAGGAAAGAGAGATAAACGAAGTAATTATTCGGAAAATAATGAGAATTGCTACTACAAGATCTCTTATCGGCCGATTTTCTTAACGAAGCTCACTTTCCTCAACAATTGGTCGCGCTTGACCTGATTTCTTTTTATTTCTACGCGATTCAGATCTTTTTTTAGACATTTTCTATCTATTACGAGCCTCATTATACGTATTTGCGTTTGAAGACGATTTTACGTCTCTGATGGTCTAAAATTACAGACAATTTTGTTTTCAAACAAAATTGTTTCTTTAGTAAAATTCAAAGGTTACTTCAAGTAATATATTATATGTGTATATATATATATATATTATTAGTTTTATTATTAATTGTATAATAAATTTTAAATAGTTGAAAATAGGACACACAATTGTTGTAGAAAATTTTCTTCCATCGCGACCCCTTTCGGTCTTAATTTATACGACATATTTCTCGTTCTTTAATTTGCGATAAATCGTCTTTATGTACTTTATATCTTTTGCTATTATAAGGATATTAACGAAGCTGCATTTGTGTAATCGTTTTACGCGAGCTTACGTCCGTTGAAATATGCACCGCATTTGCAACAGCCGCAACTGTGCTGTGCACCTAACATTTAGCGAAAGAAACGGCTCATAAATTTCGTTAAAAGCCAGAAGGAAATGTAGGCGTCTCATTATCTTCTTGAACACTATCATAGTAAGACCGAATTCTGTGTCTTAGATGTTTTATAATGTATTTTCTAAATTTACATTCGAAAAGGATACGTATATTTTTCGATTGTTATCAACTTTAACTATTTATTATTTGTTTGATTATGTAAAATTGAGTTTTTTCTGTTGATTATTATAGATATGTATATAATCGTGGATTTTTTCCCAAAATTTCCTGAATATTTTCCTTCATTAAAAAAGAACGGGGTCACGACGCGACGCTCAGCAGATCAAACTGATCACTTTACGAGAATTCTAAAAAATAATATACATTACTTTCTATTTAATGTTTTACTTAATATAAAATTTTTCTAAAACAATGTATTTTCTATTAAGCATATATAAAAAATTGCAAAAAAGATACATTTGTTGAAAATTTTAAATGGTAATTCACATATAAGAAATGATTTTATAATAAAGTTTTTAGTATACTTAAATGCATGCATTCCTTACTTTATAGTTACTAATGTAATTCGGTTCTTTAAAGCTTTCATATAATAAAACATTAAATTAAATTATTAATTTTTTTATTTTCTGGAATAGCCTGATTGCTCTGACCCGACAGAGATAATTAAATAAAAAGTACGTAATTTTCTTACATCGATAAATAAAAATTAAATACGCTTAATAATTGTACTTTAATAATTTTCTCCACAAAGCTATAATCCTCTTTACAATAATTGAAAAGAATCAAATTTAAGATAAAAACATTAATAAATTTTCTTAGTGGAGATAATTTATTAATATTTTTATCTCAGTACTTGCCCGACCTCATTCTTCCCTATATCTATTTTTAATACTGATATCATATTGAAGATATGAACAAATATATCCTTTTTAGGTAAAATAGCACGTAATTTGATATTACTGTATAATTTAATTGACGTAAATTAACAATTTTGCGGCTTCGATATTTTGAAACGCGTTTCGACGCAAACTAATTCGCATGACGTAATTGCCAAGCTATTATGATACGTGGTAGTGATTAATTAGATTGATCACTGACACTGCACTGGCGCTTAATTGGTTGGAATGCGATTACTACCATATCGTCCTTCTGAGAATGTGCTTGTAGGTACAATTCATGACATCGGCAAATTTGTACGTTCCGAGACATAGAACACGCCGTTGTTGTCAACATGATTGTCAAAAAGTAGCCACTCGGTTTGCATAATTGTGAGTCATAAAATCGTAATTTAATCAATATCCGCGGCTAATATGAAAAATTCTTGCGTGGAATTTCTCAATGTAAGAAAAATTATGGGCATTGCCGGTTGAGTTATTGCACACGATGAATTATTGTACCTACCCGTTCGTCTATTATACGGTAATAATATAGAACAATATCGGAATTTCAATATTGCGTCTATTTAAATTCATAATAGATAGGCTATGTTGATTAAAAAAAAATTCAAAGACTTAAAATTGTTTGAACAGATAACATATCTATATCTCGATCTATTATATATCTGTTGATCTATTATAGCTAGATCCTATAAATCGTTATAACTAATTTCTTTTACTGGAATTAACAAGCAAAGATTTTAAAAAGCGCGAATGCTGACCACAAAGTTTTGCTTTCTGCAATTTTTACAAGATTGAATTGCTCTGGTAATCTCTTCGCGTGAAATTCCCGCTGCATACTAATCGTCTAATTTAAGCAGTGGCGGACGCTGTTTTCTTACTTGATTGCGCAATTAATTTCATCTTCGCTTGTTAACGCGGTCGCATATAACGATCTCATATCATAATTACCATTGTTGTAATAACTATTATTTAACATATCATTAACATTATTGTACGGTACCATTTTGTGAAAGACTGCGATTAAGTGTTACATCACGTTATACATTAACATGAATACCTCGTATCAATTTTCGGCATAATAGCTACTTTTAGTTTAAACAATATATGTTCCTAAGAATTAATTGATTTCAAATTTTGGTAATTTAATTGTGTTATATAAAAAATATGTGCCTGAAACATGTAAAATAAAAATGTTAAAACTTTACTAATTATTGTAATATATTCAATTATAGATATAACTTCACAACAAAATATTAATAGATACAAATATGTATGTGTGTAAAAAATTCGCTATTCCAACAAATATATATGTAATAACATTTTTATATTATTTCCATTAAATTACAATTAAAATATATTTTTTTTTACCAAATTTTTGGAAAAATTTAATATAATCAGAAAAAGTTGTGATAACGTTTAAAAAAAGTGAATATTATTCTGTTATAAGAGAATATACATATATATAATTTTTTTAGATGAATAATGCACATAATAAAACAATAATTAAATACAATAAGCAATCAACGACCATTTCTTCATTTCACTCACCTTCTCGCCGTACTCGCCTTCTACAGCGACCGTGGAAACATATTTCCATCCGAGCAGATGGATCACCTCGACAATTGCCTGTGCCTGAAAATTATCCGGCGGCACCACTCTGCTGAAGTACTCGAACCGGCTTTTATCCGAGAGTTCTGTGCTGGTGGAGGCGTAACTTATTTGCGGTATCTGCAATCACGTTACCATAAAACCAAAAATAAAATTGAAATATAATATATACCTCTGTTTTTACACAAATCTGAAAAATACATAAATGTAGCGGCAATGAATAGAAGAACAGAGCCATATTAATATGTTTTTCATAGAGATTATTATTATTATTATTATTATTCACAGGGACATTACTAAATTGTATGCTTTGTACAAATTTGTATCATTTATTAAAAAGAGCTCTCTTATACATACAGATACAAATGTATACAGATACAAATACTTATTTTTTAAATGTAACGATTATAATGGTTATATAAATAATAATATGAGACAACACTATAAAACATAATATTATATTTAACATAATATTCCTCAAAATTATTTTTTCATCACTCATTTGACAGATAAATCATATGAAAACTGTGCAGAGACGCGCGCATGTATAAAGGTTAATATCCGCGTCATTTGATGCGCGATCCTGTTTCTCGTCGCGGATGGAGAAGAGAGAGCAACTTTGCAGCATCTGCAGTGTGTGTAGGCAACATAGAGAATCTAATAATCTCATGCCTGCTGGAAGTGGCTAAGTCTGTGTCACCCTCTCTCCCTCGGGCTTCTTTAGTTGCAAGGTTGCAACGGATAATTCTATTTTTGCACAAAGGGCATGCGCTTCACCGAGATAGTTTCCTGGTGATAACATTGTTCCTTAACGGATGTTATTGGCATTATCACGCGTCCTTATCTCCCGTACCTGTAGCCCCGGCATATGCGCGAAAACCGATAATAGCATGTGAGAGAACCACACCCGCATTAAATATCACTTCCCGTATTAATTTGCATTCATTTGTTTCAATGATCATTGTTGCGAAACTATTGACGTGACGTAAATTACCAATTGCGAGAGTGATCGATTGAGACTTTGCTTGGGTCAGGTCGACGACACGAAAATTGTGAAGTAATGAAAAAGAATATGGAGGCAATATAGAAAGAGAAATATAAAGTTTTTATGTCTTGTCGCGATTCTCTTGAGAGAGAAAAAATGTACTAATAATTAAAGTACTATTATATTTTTTCTTAAGAAAGTTCTCACGATACTGTTTAATTAACAAACTTAAATATTGTGTAAAAGATAATTAAAATAATAATATAAAAACATAATCAGTATCTATTTCACTAATGTCATTTCTATATGTTATTAAATATGCATTTTAAATTAACAAAATTAAAGTTAAGACTCTCATTTAATGATGGGCTTGGTCAGTATGCTGGAAAATTGAGATTATATAAAGGTTTATTATTGAGATTAAATGTATACATGTGTATTACTTTTATTATAATATAATACAAATTATGCAAATAATAAAAATGATGTAATATCGCAATTATATGACATAAAAGTTGCTGTGATAAGTTTAATATTAATATTTATACAAGAGAGTGCGTCTTTTACAAATATTCTTGCTTTCCTTCATCAAAAAATATAAATTTCTTTTAAATTACACAAAAAAAATATACTAAATTCTAACAAATATTTCTTTGAACAGTCTTAGCGGAAAATTTGCTAAATGTTAAACATATTTACTATGGTACAAAAACCATTAGTTTGACTCAATTATATCATTTTTTATTTATTTAAATATTTTTTTACCATAAAAGTATGGTAAATATTCCGCTAGAACTATTTAAAGAAATATTTATTAAAATTTAATAAATTTTTTTCTCAATGTATGGTCAATTTAAACGAAACTTTACTAGAATAAACTTAAATGTTTATTATGTAATTATAACATTTCTGAAATTTATAATGTAATTTGTAATATAAAATGTAAAATTACATACATTTAGAATATCTTTAAAAAAGGGTACAATAAAAATTAATATTTAAATATTATTGATATAATCAACCTTAATATCGTGTATGTATCATAAACTAGTTTCATGTTTCATCACGGGATCCAGCAAACATCAAGTATATATACATGTTAGTTATAATTTTCCACTCAAATATATAATTGTAATATAATATAACACGTGTGTTATTTTATAGTTATTGTTATAGTTATATATTTGTTGAGTGAGAAACTACAATTAACATGTATACATGTAGCTTGGTGTTT
The DNA here is from genome assembly GCF_001594065.2 of Cyphomyrmex costatus. Classification (NCBI taxonomy): domain Eukaryota; kingdom Metazoa; phylum Arthropoda; class Insecta; order Hymenoptera; family Formicidae; genus Cyphomyrmex; species Cyphomyrmex costatus. Next base: position 698,688 of record NW_017276855.1, on the reverse strand, counting down.
GCTAGGAAGAATCTCCTAATTATTAATATCAGTTTGTAATAAATATATTAAAATCACATTGTACGTTAATTCATGAATTTTTAAAGAAAACATCATAATATAATATTAGCAATGTTTAACTATATAGTGTTCCAATATTTTTATGATTACTAAAATTATTATTTTATTCTAATCTATTTCTATTAATTATTAAATAAACACCTTTTATCAAAATATATTATATTAAAAAAATTTTTATTGTATTTCTGTAGTATAAATTTTTAAAAACGTTTGTTCTTATTCGTTTTTTATTTATTCATACTGCAGGTTTGTTTAATAAACTGTGTTTGTATAATAAACTAAAAATTTATTTATACTTTGATGCATTTTTGTTAAAAAAATATTTCAGTTTTGTGCGCGGAATATTGAATGCAATTACACAAATGGTGCTTCTAAAGTCTAAAATATATTGGAGAATAGTTTTACATTATGCCATCATGTTACCCAGGCAAGGATTAATGTACTGTGATTTGCAAAGATTTCCTAACTATCCGCTGAAACTGTAGGCTAAAATTACTGAATGATTGCTTTGAGAGAAGAAAACACCGAAAATACAAATCGTTGCTTTTGTTATCAACGTAATAATAATTATTTTTAGAGTTCTTCCATCGCTTATTTAGAGCTAGATTAAATTCTTCATTTCTGAATCTAAATTAATTTCACCAAATTAAAAATTCGAAGTTTGAATTTGCAATTAAAAGTGTCAAATTCAAAAGATCTTTTATCCAATAAACTGCCGCGCATAGATACAATTATTAATTAGGACTATTTAATTAGATTAATTTTTGATAGAAAACTAAGATTAATGAAAACGATTGATGTCATAAACGATTTGTCGATATCTAATTACGAATCCGTAACAATTAGATCTCTATTAGATGTATTCACTGTTTCGTTTCGTAAACCATTTAGTATGTCATTTACACAGCACTGTAATTTCCATAATAGAGACGAATTTCCGTAAATGGAAACTCAAACTAAACATCAATGTAATAAGTACCGTTTACATGTATTTCCTTTGTTGCTTTCCTATCATGACCTATATACAATTCTTGTGTCATTAATTTTATTATAATTTATAAATTGTGAAATTTTATTTATTCACGCTATTTATCTAACAAGTTTCATTTAAAACTGAGAAAGTTATTGAATAATGTATTTCAATATGTTCCCCAATAAAGATGTAATTAACTATGTATTAAATATATGAAATATATGATATTAAATTGAAAACTAAATATAATAAATAAGTTGTGGTTCGTAATTCTACATAAATTATTCATTCACACTTTTGATCACAATTTAGAGTTTAATTGATTTTGAACTCAATTAATGTTTTATCTCGCCACACTACGGCCGCAACTGTCACGGTTAAAATTCAAAACACAAATACCTACCTAAATGATTTAATTTTAATAAAAAACAATTCAATTTATTACTTTTTAAAAAATAAGATCTATTACACAAAGTATATAAAAATTAATACACAGAAAAAAGTATTGCACATATACACAAGACCTTTAAATGACCGATTTCATTGAATAAAGTATTAATTATTACTTAATTAAGATAATAGTTGCACAATAATCTCAACGATCTCAAAACGTTGTATTTATAATATGAATAAATAATTTATATTTAAAGAACACTCAATTTTCTGCACAAAATGCTCAACGTAACTTACAAGACTCCCTCCTCGTTTCTTTCTCTCTCTCTTACTTTTAAAGTATATTGCTACATTTCCTACAAAATTATTATTATACTAATCTTGGGGCAGCTTTCTTAACAATTTTCTACATTTTTGCGCATGAAGTGGTGCAATAAACGGCTCGTTGCAATTCTAATGAGCGTTATTCCGATTTGCGATGCAATGCACAGTTCGCCGTCAGAATCGACCTGAATAATTAGAAACTGTTCGGCAAAAAAAAGAATCAGAATAATTAACGGCAATTTCAGTCGAATAAATAGAACGTTTTATAAAATAAGTTGTTACATAGTCAGTCCGTAAATTGGCCATACTCTTAAAGCTTCATTATTTCACAAACTGTTGCTTAAAGTAAAAATGCACATATTTTTACTTAATTTTTTGGAAATCTTACTATAGTATTTGGATTCGCAAATTTCGGACATCCTGTATATATACTATGTATAAGAATATTAAAGATATTAACTTCAACATATTCTCAGGTTATAATTTCAAAATAAAAAATTCTGTAACTGAATATAAAAAAGAATTATTAAAAGTCATAATATTATCTTTTGATTATTCTCTTTGTAAAACGACTGTAATGTAATTAGCAGTATTAGTGTTATAATATCTGTATGCTTGCTGGTATAATATACGTTCGGATTCATCTTGTCTTATCCTTTGTTATATCGATAGACTTTAAAATTTGCTTTTACTATGGGCAGTTGACATAATACGAATATGCACGAGGCACAAAGGGTTAATTGCATCCCGTGGCGTACAAAGGAAAAGCGTCGTATAACCATCGAGCGGCTCCATACCGGCTTTATTCCTAACGAACGAGTTACGTTTGCTATGTAAATTGAATGCGACGCGCGAGAAGGTTTGCCAAGTGGCGAAGATTAACTCAAGTTAAATAACGAGTAAAATAACACGGCCATTCTCCTAATATTTTAACACTTAGAGTTTAAGTTTTTCGTCAAAATGCATTGTGTTTATAATTACACAATTTTGTAACCATAAAATTTACATAAACTCAACTTGTATTGTGCCACAATAATATTTCACGAGCTCGGTTTAATCGTTTAATGATAATATTGATGCAATATTGATGCATCTGCACGAAATTGAAATTAAATCGAATTTGTTTTTTCGCTACTTACTAATTTTTCTATTTCCGTAATAATAAACATTATTAACCAGTATTGTGTCCCAAGAAACAAATTTCAAAATTAAAATAATAACAAAATTTTTTAATTTTTGTACCTTTATATAATTGTGTTGAAATTTAATTACATAACTCTTTTCTAATTATATATTATAAAAATTTGACATAAAATATATTCAAGAAAATGAAAATAATTTTATTATACACTAAACTTTGTTTAATATGTAATAACTTTTTTTACTACAATATAGTAAAATTTTTATTTTAATTATAGATGTATATATATCTAATATAGAAAAAGTAATAAGATTATAAAAGAGACAAAACCCATTCTTAGTTTCAATTCTCAACTTTAAAAAGTATTAATTCCGTAGCTTACATAAAAATCAGAATTAAAATCTGTATAATACTCTCTCTTGATTATTCTTTTCATAAAACGATGATGATATAGTTATAATTAGTATTACTATCTATGTATATACATATATTTATGTGTGTCAACGTAATGTGTTATGGATTAATATATGTACCTTGTATAATACAAAGATTTTGATGAAATTATATTGAAATGTATTAAATCAGAGAGAGAGAGAGAGAATCATTAGGTATTTTCGGAATATTTTCCGCATGATGCATGTACGTAAACTTCCTTGAATAAAATCGTGAATGAGCTGAGAGAATTATAAAAATATGCCGCGAATGACTTTGTCCACAGTGAAAATATGTCGGCGGAAAGTGAACTGAAAAGGACACTTAGCTTCCACCGATAAATAGAAAAGGAAGTAGTTTTCAAACTCAAGTAGGTCGTTATAAAATAATGAGAAGGACGATAAAAGAGTATATGTATAATAAAATCCTCGGTACGGCTTGTGCAGCAGTGCTTTTCGCAAGTCTTCTTATCGTTTGATATAACTGCATTGAGATAACTTGAGAGTTTAATACGCATACGCGACCAGTCTCGGCAACTCTAAATCCTTGTCATATAATATAATCGTTCAGATTCAATTTTATTGCATACAGAACGAGAAGATATCTTCAAAATAAATCTCTTACATAAAAGGATTAATTATAAATATACTGTTAGTATCAATAAAAAGTTTTAGATTCTGTGCATTATCTGCAGATCGATATACACAAGCAATTAAATTATAATGTTTACAATATATATGTAATTCAAAATAAAAGTCCTAGTACTTAAATATTGCAATATAAATTGATATACATATCCGCAATCCTGCAAATCGCGCGCCGAAATCTTTTTCATTCTTGATACGCAATCATGAACAGAATTAAAGTAGTAATATCACCTATTAAACTGACAGGCAATTTAGTAATAATATAGATGCTAATAAAAAAAAGCATCTTATAAGAGTATTAATAAAAATCTTAAAAACTGTTAATAATTGACCGAATATAGGATTTGTCTTACTATTAATTATATTTACTCTCATCGATCCAATTTTATACTATAATTATCAAAATACTTACAACCATACAATGTATTGTACAAAAGCTGTATAAAAGGATAAGAATTGAATAAGATATCTCAAAATTAAATTGTGTATATGGGAATCTGCGAGACATAATCGTATTTCGTATTTTGACAGGACTGCGACGTTTGCGAGATCCATTCGTGTGTTCAACGTCGGTGATGGCGGCGGATCGATAGAACGTCTCGACAACGGTAGGAGCTTCTTTGGCAAGCCGATTTCATGCGGATCACCGGATTCTTTTCAGCGAACTTGTGCTGCATGACGTATTTTTCAAGGTGTTATGAACGTGGGGGCCTTATCTGAATCTGGTAAGGACGGGGCCGATGCCGCGAGAATAGTTCTTCACGGCTTGATCCTTACGGATAGTTGATTGATAGCTCGACGTCATTACCGGTCAGGAAGTTTTGCATATGGCAGAGCTATCCCATTTTCGAAAAGCCGATGAAATTGCTTGCTGTCGTCTCTCTTTTCCCTCCGATTTCTTTTTCTTTTTTTTTTTTCTTTTTTAAACTTATCCTTTGTAACCTTTATATCAAAGAAAGTTACGTTTCCACACGTCCTGCAAACATCTGCCGATACCCGACAGTGCTTTCTATGAAGCTGCCTTTCCGAACAGACTATTTTTCGCTTCTCAATCTCGATGGACACACGTGGCATAACAGCACAGAATCGCGCAAATAAAGTCGAAAGGAATAACGAAATGTCATGCTTTAAAAAAATCTTGTTTTTAAAATTTTATTAATGTACATTTCTACCAGTATAGCGCTCGATTTTAATTTACTATTTAACTTTTCCTAATTCTAAGAACTGAAAAAATAAAAAGTAAATTAAACCAAGATTAAAGCTAGTCTACATTGGCAGAAACGAGCGTAAGAGAAATGAACCTATTACTAGTCAAAGCGGATTTTAATACTTTAACTTAAGCACTAAGATCCGCTTTGACTAAAAATAGACTTATTTCTCTTAATTAATTTACTCTTTGGTTTAATATGAATTGTAATTTTTTAAATTCAATATAAAAATACCAACGTAAAAATAGCATGGAATATGTGCGCACGATTTATGTGGCTGTAATATATTCAACTGAATTTACAAAGTAAATTTAAAATACTGTAATTAAAATAATTATGAATTATAAAAGAAATATACAAACATATGTTATACATCAAAAGAGACAAATTCTTCATATTTTTATAATTTTACTATCTCTTTGTTAAAACAAAATGATAATTAATTATTAAGTTAAACTTAGGGGTTTATTTTGTAACGTTACAGTCGTTAGGAGTTACAGAATAGGTTTCTTATTAGTAGCTTTAAATGAAGATTCCAAATACTCCGTTCACTTTAATGTATGTATATATTAATTAGATTGTACAGACAATTACCTTAAAGAGTCGCAAGATGTTGGCGACCATAATAGAGACCACGCTGAATGCGGCGCCTATCACACCAGTTACCGGTTTGTGAGGAACGTAAGTGGGCGTTTTGCCATTTTCACATTTGTACTCCGATATGTCCTGAAACAAGGAAAAAGGGAAAAATAATACTCTTCCATCTCTCTCTCGCGTGATAATGGTATAATAAAGAGAACATTTATTTATCAAAATGTCATTTAAAATTTTCCCAAAACAGCGAACGAAAGTAAGGTGCAATTTCCACAATGGTGCATTTAGGTTTCTAACCCTTAGGTTAGAACTCTATTTGTCAGCCACATTCACCCGTTCTTGTTTCCGAAATTTAAAGGCGACGACATGACTAATGCACGCCACATAAACAAATATTATCACACACACATACATGCATAAAATATGTAAATGTAAGCGAATGTGTGCATTAATATAAATATAAATAGTAAAAGTTGGCGTATATTAATCATGTCATTTAGAGTTATCTTTAATATCTACCGTTCTCTCTCTTATATACTTTTTCGAATAGAAGTATACAAATACGATATATGAGAGTGGAAATTTTTCGATTACAAATAATTTAACATACAGTAGTCTAGTAAAAGGATTCTAGATCGCTGTGATCAAAACATGATTAAATGTGATTAAACGGGATTTTCTTGATGAATATAATATCGAAATTTATAACACGTTTCTAAAATATTTATGTCCAATATTTTAAGAATTAAATTTTGAATTTATTTTATGAGAGAAAAATTTATCGCATTTAAATAATATGTATATAGGTACAGAAATTTTTTAATTCGATAAAGTTTTTTTTATAACTTCTACAAAAAAAGATTTTTTTTTTATTCTGACCATAGAACTCTCTAAATTCTTTGGCGTAAAATCTCACTCTAAAAAGTGAAAATTGAACCAATCTTGAAAAAGAGTAACTCCACTTTAAATCTTTAAAAGTAAGATTTTACTTTTCCGATTCACTCTAAAAGTTTGAGAAAGTAAATAAAATTTGAACAGGATGTTACCTTATTTTTTTTACGTATAATCGCCGTTTTGTAAAAAGAACATAAAAATTAAGTTAGCTAATGCATTACTGCTTTGAATTTTTTAAGCTAAACGTAAAAAAAATTTCACTAAAAAAGAATTATCAATATCAAATAACGATAAAAATATTATACTATATTGCGTTTTATATTATGTATAAATATCTTTTTATAAAATGACCTAAAAAATTAACTTTTAAAATATTGATTAGACAGTAATTAAGATTAAAATACAATATTCTGTATAGATTAAATTTATATTTTCATAAATAAAAAATATTTATTTTTTTTGTACTGATAAGTTTTATGATGCATTCAGAGTTACTAAAAGATTATTTCAAATGCTCTTTTTTTTGTTTTAACGAAAATTATGCCGCTGGATTTCCACGCGTATGTTTTTCACTCTATTCTCTCTCTATTCGATAGAGATTTGTGCGGGTAACTGCTATGATGGATGAAATCCGACTGTGAAGTTACCATAAAGTTCGTTTCGTTGTGTGCAACTTGGTCGTGCTCGTTAGATCCTACGAGCTATGGCATTACACGGTTCGTAATTAAGGAATCCCATACAATTCTCAATTCGATATGGAAATGCACTTGTCGTGACTGTGCGTTGAACAATTACGTTTTCACCTATTCGGAACAAGCAGTCGATAAATAAAATAGCATAAACTATCCGCTAAAAGAAGTAAATCTGTAATTATTAAAAAAGAAATATAATAATTTCTTTTAAATTTTTCAATCCGTCAAAGCAAATTATATTATATTTAAAAAAAATACATTAATTAAATAACATTTATAACTTAACAATTGTAACTTTTAATTGGTGCTTTCACTTTTCTAGAAAATTCTTTATTTTTTTATCAGTAATAACAAATACAATAATAAAAATCGAATATAGTATAACATAATCAACAATTATATTCAGATTTAAACATATTGACATAATCTATTTTAAAAAGATTCTTTGTTTAAAGATTATATTAAACAAATATTCATGAGATTAATACAAATTGTTTGAGCTGGGCATTTATGTGCAAAATTATAAATTTCTCATATTTATTTTGTAAATCTATAAATAGTTGTTCATAACGAGCTTGACATTCAATGCAAATTTACACAATATAAAGATATTATTGCAAGAAAAAACAACTCACATTGCAATAATTATGATTATAAAGTGCAATATACTCAGCATGTATCAAATTGTCTCCATTATTTTACATATAGTTTGCATTTCGCAACTATAATAACCAGTATTAGTCAAATAACGTTTTTGAAGTCAATTAGATTTCGCTGAATGTAGCTTTTGAGCAGGCGAACCTTGGTCGACTTAGAAAGTGTACTCAACGTTGACAAAAGACATCGTCTTTCTCACAGAGGCGGATGAGTTTCGTCTCTTCACGATGTAATCGTTAATCCCTTAAATATCATGAAATATACGACTGGTTAACGCAAATATATCACACTGTTTAATTTTTAAGCTGCCAAGAAATTATTTTTGCAAGTCTACAATTAAACCATAAAATAAAATAATAGAAAATTATTGTGATAAATTTATGACGGATTATTTTTAAGCCTTTTTATTTTTCGAAACTAGTTGCAAGCATTTTGAATTCTGTGCATTCTATATAGTTGTAGATCTCTATAAACACGACAGAAGTATTACGAAAAGTAGACGAAATTTTTAAGTACGTCTCTTTATTTTATATAGGTATATATATGCGAAAAATACACGAAAATTTTTAGAAAGAAATGTATGTGGCAATTAAATTTTATTGATTTCCAAATGATACCAATAATCTGTATTTACGATTTAATTTCGCAAATATTTATGAACTCGCCAGTGTGAGTTACGTGATTTTATCGTGTATATTCAGTGGAATTCGTGAAAACGTCTGTTCGTAGAGAACGTCTAGCGAGAAACTCGAAAATATACTATTCTCTGGTATGCTCAGGTGATTTAAATATGGTGAAGCAAACATTACGCAGATGAATGCGTTGTATATTTCTATAAAGAAATTCTCCGAACGCAGCTGCATAAATCCGGAATGCATTGTGTTGGAACTTCAGATTATTTAAATATCATATGTGTCTCCGACGGACTTATGACGTATTAATGCAAATTTTTTTCGAAGATAACTTGCTATGTTTATGTGCATGTCTACGTTGGTGCAACGAGAAAGTTAAGTAGCGTAAAATGTATCGCTACGAGGTGGAAAGAAGGCAGTGCATTTATGAATGCATTATGCACGCTGAAAATCCTTTACACGTTATGAATAAATACATATTTTACCACACGTGATCCATTGTATAAATAATCAATAATTATTTATGCAATGGAATAATAATAACATTGTTAACAGATTACTCTGTCAATCGGTAAATCTCGTTCACGTTATGGCAAAAAATTATGACGATTACAATGGCATAAGCTTTTTATTATTAAAAAAAAATGTGAGCGAACTGAATTAATATGTGCAATGTATTACAATTTTCAGCAAATAAATTGACAAATATAAGCTGGATTTGGCGAATATATTTTAGTCTCGTCGTTTAGAACATTATTAGAAACACACGCACGCATAACACACGCATATTTGGATTATTAACTCTCTCGTACGAGACTTATGGTCGCATAAATGTACTAAATTCATATTATAATATAGAAATATATGGCAATGAAATATGTTAAATTATAATATTAAGATACATTAAATTAGAAATATTAACATATAATTTATAGTTGCTAAAATACAAGTATCAGAAGCTTAAAGAATAAAAAGATTAATCATCCATATTAAACGTTTTAAATATCGGTAAAAAGAGCTCATCAAACTTTTATAACTCTCGTCGACATCACAAAGTGCCTATCAATTCTTACAAGTACATAATTTACGATTAATCGTTACCTGTTATCTGAATTATTCGAGTATCAGTTATGTCTGACATGATGAACGAGCTGTAAGATACAGAAAGCTATCAGTCGATGAGACGTGATGGCTCTTAAATCATGGCATCGTTCCAAAGTGTTCGGCATCCTGAGCGAGTTTTGAGAGAGACTGAAGGCCAAAAAAAGAGATTCATGCCGTCGAATCCATAGATCTTCGCTCAAGGAGGTGTGTTCTTCTGGCAAGGTAACTGTTCTCGCTCGAACGCGCGAGAAATAAATCCAAACATCGGATTTGAACATGCATTATTCACGCCGAAAAAGATGCATTCGTTCCGACGCGAAAAATAGAAAACGAATTTGTCCGATCAACGACCGTAAATTAAACGTGCTCGCAATATCGATACCCATTTCTAATGGATTTATGTAATTTAAGGACGTTCTCTGAAAAATCCATTTTTTTTTAGATTTTTCGGAAACTTACAGAAAAAGTTTGTTTTAGTATTCTGCATAACTGCAGTCGGAGAACGTTCTTAAAAGGCTTTCGTAAAAAATTTTCTTAATGTCGGTTTTTTTAGTTTTAAATCATAAAAGTAATACACAATGCAGAAATTTTAATGAATATCAATACGTAAGAGTACAAATTTATTACAATTTTTAATTTAAACATTTCAATTTTTAGTATTAAAATGCTTAAGATTAATGCCATACATTTTTATAGATAGGATATAAAATTAACTGTAGATATTTTATAGAAATTGGATTTTTTAAATAAACAAGAGTAGACAAAAAAAAGAAGGAGAGGAAATTTTGAAAATAAACAATAACGAATAATAGAGCTGTTCAAAATTTTAACTATAGATAAATAATAAATTCTTGCAAAGAGTGATCTACTTCTAATTGTAAACAGTAACGTGTGGAAGAAAGGATAATAAATCTATGTAATAATTAAAAACAGTATGCAGTAATAAGAATGCAGGGTCGATGAATATTGCACACGCAAAAGAATACTTTTATAAAAATTTACGACTCTCCCGCTGGTACTTGATGATTTACGATTTTCACGTGATAACTGTTCCCAAGCGCACAGTCGTAGCGCTGAATGAGAAGCGAAGGCAATTGCTTGTCAGGAAACATGGGAAATAAATGGCTTCGAACGAGTGTCGCGTTGCGCGAAATCAAAAGGTGGGACTTTTGGCAATTGCGGACACGGAAGGTGATTCTTCAAGATCGCGCAACGTGTCGCTTAACCGTGATAACGCGATCCAATTTCGTGGTCTACGCGAAACGACGGAAAGCTATTATCATCCGACAACTTTCCTTTATTAATCACATAATTAAGGGAATAATTAAAACTTGTAATATGATAGAGCATAATTAAACATGATAAAGGATGGTATTCTCTCCCCTCCCAGTAAATTAATGCAAGGCGGGTTCGGATCTCTGCAAAGCAGAAGGTTCAAACAAGGTTTATGCTAATGTATTGAAGATGTGTCTTGGTATACCTATCATTTTAGTCAAGTTTAACAAAGAGTTTGAATATAATATAATATTTAACAATTAAAATTCCATGGTAATTCTTATATCAAATTTAAATTTTATTTTATTTTATCGTAATACATATATACATATATATTTACTCTGATCGCACATTCAGATATTTTTACTCAAAATTAAGATTTTTAATTTATTTAATTTTGAAAATAAAAGGCAAGAATTCGTTTTTTTCTTCTGAACAAAAGGGAAAAATCTAGCTTAAAATTACTTATCTCATAAAAACATATTTACTTGCACTTTATTAAAAAGTTTAGTTAATAAAACTAAACGTTTCTACGTAAAGTATGATTTGCCTGTAATTCTACGCTATATAGGAACATGTTAATCCCAATTTATCTGCGATTCGCAGAATCGTACTGCACTTCGTACCTTTGAGTACTACATTGAGTTGCCCGCGGCGACGCAGATTTCTCTCTTTTAAGTTCGCGAGATAAATTCCCGGTGTGAATAAAAAGGAGCCAAGGGATGGAGACTGACTTATATGAATTTACTATGATTTCATGAATCTTACTCAAATAGAAGTGTTACTTCCCGCAACGAATACATTCCCATGTTGAAACATTTCTTAGTTAAAATATTTAAAAAATTCTGTATAATCGAGAGAAAGAAACTTTCAATAATAATCAAGTCGTTTGAATATGCATTTTAAAATGCAAATTCAATTTAGAAAGCAAACGATGTTATACAATCAATGCCGAGAGTACTTTTAGAATCTTCTCCTTTTCAATCAAACAGCTTCCATGTAGAAAAAAAAATTCAAGTGCTATTTTTATTAAATTTTATATACATTCTATTTTTCGGGAATCGTTTTATGTATAAGACGCATATAATTAAAAAACACACAATTAAAATCTAATTAAAAGTACACGCTTTTATGACGCAATAAAATCTTATCTAAACTTTATTCTCTAAACTATAAATTTAATTGAGAAAAATGCGCAAACGCATAATTACGGTTAAAACAATATCCTTTAACCGCGGGAGTAAATTAACTTCTCTCATTGAGGAAGTAAATTGAATGCGCACACGAAGAACTAAATTATAAACGCGCGTGCATAACTCTGAGTTATAGATTTCCGTGAAAAGAAAATATATTACAATGATAAACTATAGAATTATTTTCGCCGGTGTACATGTTGTAAGTAATTACTTTACTGGCACGCTTCAAACCACTTTCGCGAGCAATTCAGGTCTTGTCTATATCACGTTCGGCCGATACGTGACTCACAATTAGAAACATCCTCCCTGCATCATACCCTGCAGTTTTTCTGCGTAAAGTTTTGTCGATACGCTCGTGTCAATTGAACGTGGCTGGCATTACATGTGCTGAGATGAAAGATGAGTTCAGTGGTTGGAAAATGTCTGTCGAACTCCACAAATTCTGATCTATCTCTTTGGAATTTTATCAGTCGGCTTTTTTACGCTCCATGTCATGGCCCTTATCAAGACGCTTTTCTACCAATGCAATGTAACTACACAGTCAATAATTCTAATTCTTGGCGCATCCCGGCGACCAGAATATTGATCTTCCTGAATAAAGCGACAAATACAATGAGATTTTAATTCTGAATGAATAAGCGTTTAAGATCATCGGGCGTTTGTGATACTTATTTTTCAAATAATAATAATAATTTTAAATAATCATATAAATCTTGTGCCTTTATACATTTTCAAAAAAAACTTATAAAATTATAAAATTAAATCAAATATTATAAAAAGCATATTTTATTACCTAACTTTCGTATTTTGTTAAATATTTTTCAATGTCAATTGTCAACTTTTCGAATTGCGCTTTTTTTATCCATTGCCTACTTCTACGCAATCAGAATAGTCAATTCATGTTCTAGGACAAAAATAATAAAATGGTATTTTTCTCCTCTCTTGGGCCACTTTTCCCCAAATTACCTTATTATGACTAATTCATTCATCATCCTGACAAAATGGAATAACGATTTAGTTACGTTAGATTCATCTTTTCATTATACTAAAACTGAATTTTCTTTTTTATATGAATTCCTATGTCAATTTTCTTTCGATATCAACAACGATTGTGACAACAACTCAGAGAGTCGCATTTGAGTTTTCGAGTCCTCACAAACCTACGAACTTTATTATAGTTCTTCGTCAACTTGACTGATGTTGATCGCTGGGATTTGCAAAAAATTCTGGGCTCGACTATCGTTTGTCACAGTCTGATGATAAAAAGGAAAAAAAAAGAAATACTCAACACGATCCCGTGCGCCACTAATAAAAACGTTCCTTGCATACGTTCCTTGCATACGACATGTAATACAGACGACAGCAATGTTTAATTTTTTACTGTAAAATATTTTTCACAAATCACTTATGCAGATTTGTGTACGGCAAAAACAGGAGATGAAAGAGATACTTTTCCATTACTTTTACATTTATTTTTTATAATGACAATTTGATGATTATGTTGCAATTTCTTATGACTGTAATGATAACTAAGTAAACACTGAAATTACACTAAGGTTGGGAGAGTTACTTTAAAAAAGTAAATTGTCATCATTAAGCGTTTCTTATCGAAAACAATAATAAATAATAACTAATGCCATAAAGTTACTCCGTTATAAGTTACATTAAAAAGTATAACGAGTTGCAAATTGCGAGTTAATTTTTTTCGGTAACAAATGACGTTTTCAATCCGTTGTAAGTAACTATCATTTACTTGTTTCAACTTTGATGTTACATTATCACCGTAAAAAGTTCGTACATTATTACCAAATCATTATTATAATAAAGTAACAATAGTTACAGTATATATGTAACTGTAATTATATTTAATTCTATTCCCTAGACAAAAAATATAGCAGCATTTTTAAACGATAATTACATGAAACATCTTTGATAATTTTCTGCTCCTAGAAATCTCCTATCATTTTATGTTATTTAATTTTTACTTATAAAAAACTTATATATGGAGAGAGTAATTTTTATCAAAAATTTTATATTTTGTGCAAAAAAATATATTTCTTTTACCTTTCATGTTTCATGCTTAATAATTTTGTTTTATTTTTTTATATCAAAGAACAATTATTAATTAATATTTTGTGCAGGATGTGTCCTCCTATCATATTAAAAATCATATTAATAATGGAACGGCAGCAACAAAAATATTAAAATCCCAAATATAATTATTATTTTAATAATTACAATTAAAATTATTTCTTAAAATAATATGTAAATGTCAAATGTAATACACAAATATTGCATGTACGTTAATTAATATATTTTTGAATTTGATTACAAAATAAATTTTATAAGTGTTATTCGAAAATAGCAATAAAACGATCGGAAAAATATGAAATCGTATGACGGAATAAATTTTCCATCTATTTCGTCTTTGATATTTTTAATTCACCGCTGACTGAATAAAATATCACGAAGAGAAAAATTGCTTTCATGTAAAAATACCAAACCTCATTTAGTAAAATAAGAAAAAAAAATGCGATAATTAATGTGGTATTGATGATTTAGATAAATTTATTATGAGAGATGTGAGATACAATATTTTCGCGGCAATTATTACCATATCAATTTGAATGACATTACAAGAAACGATTACATGACGTTCATAAGAAATTTAATTCGTGACAGAATTTGCAATTTCCGATCCATATCAAATTATTTTCTCGGTTATCCGTAGATACTAAGCAATAGCTGACGGAATTCACTTCCTTCCCTTCTTTTTTGCATCACCCTTCGTTTCATATCCCTCCGAGCACGAGGTTAACAGGACTTGGTCAAAGATCGATCGATGACAGAATAGTCAGTTCCAATCTACGAGTGTCAAACTTGATTCATATTGCAGAGCCAGTGAACAATCAATAGAGGACAAAAGAAATAAACTTTTTTAAATTAGTATTTTCCAGTCAATATCCAATATATATAATGTTTTAACAATGTTGAATCTGTTTCCAAAAATATAAAAACCTAATACATTACACTTTTATGTAGTTTATATTGTTATTATTAAATTAAAGAATTCTTGCGATATAATTCTCGCATGAAAATATATCGCACAAAAAACTTATCGTATTATAAATAAAAATCTAATGTCGTTTCCATCTATGATGGAATAGTCGTGGTATAGTAAAATCCAACGTAAAATTCTTTAATTTAAGGAAAAATAGAGATAATAAAGATACGTTTGTCGTATTGTAATTGTCGTAGGTGGATCCAGATTCGAGGTAATTTCCGAGCATAAAGGATCTGCACTTTCAATAAAATATCCGCATTCCTCTCTTGTGAATAACAGATTGCAATAAATTGATTAACAAAGAGTCATGTTAATTTCCAATGTTAATTTTGTTGGATGTTTTAGAAGAATAGATAAAAATTTGAAACACAAGAAATAAACTCACCTGTAAAAATATAATTTAAAAAAGCAAATGGGTCTCTCTCTCTCTCAATTAATTTACAATAAATTTATTACAGTAATTAATTGTTAGTAAGTATTATGTTAAGATAAAATATTTAACGTTAAAATTAAAAAGAAATAGTCTTAATTAACTGAACATTTAGCAAAAATTTTTGATAGGTAAACTGTGAAAAAAAATATAAATCTAAGAAATTTATTTAAAAATGTTCCTACAATCGCGATATATCTTCTTTGATTATCTTATATTTTTTGATATATTATATCTTCTGTTCAAAGAAATACTATAGTGTATACTTATATTTGTAAGGTTACAACGTAAAGATAATAAATTTTATATATGAACAATTATATCGTTTTCCTGGACGCATAAACTGTTATTGAAATATCATTTTTATAGAAATTTATGTGAGTTAACCAACTTCACTAATGATTGATGTGTTTGATTCGTTGATTCGAATAGGACGATTTCATAATGTAAATATAAGCTTTGATCAACAAGGGCGAGATACTGCTTTCCATACTATAATATGTATTTTGGAAGGTATTTTGGATATATTCTGGACAATATTTAATCATACGAGTATATATATAACATTTTTTAATTACAAACAATATATACGTATCTGTGAATATGTATTCGTGGGTGATATTACTATATCATTTTTTAACAAAAATGTTTGAACAATTAAATCCAAATGATTTTCTATGCGCGTATATAATTCTATTTCTTGTTCTACTTCACGTGTAAAAATGCAAAAATAAATTGCAAAAAAACATTTTTATATATTACTAGTACGTGAAAATAAAAAAGAGCTTTTACATTTTATATTAATAATATTTTATTAATTTTTTTATTAATCATTTATATATGTCTATAATAACTAATTTTACACCTTTAAGAAATTGTATTGAATTAAATAATGTGACATTTGCTTATTTAAAAAATGAATAATTTTTTGCTTAATACAATCTAACTGTAAACGTAGTTTTATGTTTTCTTCGAAATTAGATAGGAGTATTAATCGTACGGTCATATTGCTGGGTGGTAATTTTCGGCACTTAGGACGATTAGAGGATGATAAGGAAGTGAAGTGAGTAGAGGAAGATTACGATGATCGATAGTGACGTCCCGTTAGGGTTTCATGGGCCACCGTTCTCCAATTTTCACGAACGTACATGTCAATCACTTTTTCTTATCCAAAGTTTTCGTCGTCAAAGTGGTTTTCTCACAACTTTTCACGGTGATCAATGCCGTCATTGAGAACGCCGAAGTTGCTCTAGGTTGATAAAGTTCTTTGAATATATTAAGTTTACATGCTGATTTTTTCAGCTTTAGTACACTCTCCTTGCTTTATTATTTGAAAAAATTTCTTTGGTTTACTTAATACTTATACGAAGTTATAATATATTTTTTTTAATATATTATATAAGTTTTAAATATTACCATAACTAAAAGATATTTTCCTAATATTATATATAATACAAGAGTAGTAACGCGCGCGCGTAACATAATCTAATAAACAACTGTGCGTTTAAAGAATATAATTAGCAACATAAAAACTAATCACAAATTTTCTTCTTTTATCTTATGTATGAGATACTATATTTACACATTGCGTAATAAGAAATTTCTCGTTATAATTCTTGCAACGTTGGTTAAACTTGATGCACCGCAAGGCAACTTGAAACTAATAAGGGAAGCTAACGAAACTTTGCTCTTACTGATAAACAACTTTCTTTGAAGTAACCTAACTGAAGTAACATAATCCACATGTAATTCATTTAATCCAAGTTACTGCTCTATAGAAATAGAAATATGTGCACGTGGAGTGCAGAATGCGTAAAATTCCATTTTGATTCTGGCATGATTCAAAATTGATCTTTTTAGTAAAAACGTATTAACATTTTTACTTGCATGCTGTTAAAACTATTCTTGATTTTTATTTGGATGTTTAAACAACCGTTTTGTGACTATTTGTCTAAACAACTATTGTTTGAATGTTTAAACAGTTATTTTTATATTGAATTAAATTAAATGAAATTTTTTAAATATAAAATTTAGTTGATCGCATTAGCATACTTCTGAAACTCTTGGATTTTTGAATCTTTGTAGCTTAAGACACCTACTTTCTTTTTGTCCTTAAATCCATAGCCTGCTGAATTCTCAAATCCCGTTTAGCCAGCGATTTTGTTTCGCGACAGTTTTTACTCCTCTACGCGCGATGGTCGCTCGATGCCGTATAAACCTAGCGAGAAAGTCGGAAAGTTTCTGAAATTGCATTCTGCGCAACACGCGTAAAGTAGCGTCATAAAACTCGCGCTACAAGAGCAGCCGTCAGTGAAACTAGGTAGTTAAATCAAATATCGACAAAACTTAAGTTCTCTCGTACAGACAACAAGGGAATAGGTACAATGACAACAGCAGGACTTTGCGAAACTTAACTTTGCTTGATTTCGATTCGAACAAACGCACCCGCGTATTATATCATTGTCAGTAAAATGCACAATCTATATAATTTCCTTTGTATAAACATTCATCGAGTTAATGTTATTATGCATCATTATAAATACAATAAAAATAGAAAATAACATTAACCAAATAAACAGTCTCCAAACAAACAGAAAATCTGCATCCTGTTTACCGATAATTAACAATATTTGACTTTGCACTCTTTGCAGTATCATATGTTCTATATCGTCGTTTTAGAAAGTACGTATTAGTCCGTTATCGTTGACACTTACATTCAATTTTTACACACTACTTTTTAACATCATCTGCAATTTTACTTATGACGCAATAATTTTTTTCTACAGACTTTACCGCTATTTATATATACAGAAACACCTAAAAATCTTACTCTCTTTTTTGGAGTAAATCTAACTAAAAAAAAAGAGTAAAAATCTGCTAAAAATCTTATTTAATAGTGCAAATATTTTAACTTTTTTGTCAATAGCAGTATTTTCATTTTAAGAGTGACATTTTACTGTAAGAAATTTAGAAAGTTTGTATCTATTATTAATTATTTAAATAATGAGATTAAAAATGCGCATTTATTGCATAAAATTGCACAATTTCACGTTTTTTTTAAAGAAAATAAAGTCTATTGTGATATATAAAAAAGTTCAAATTTCTTAATTTATTATTGAATATTAAATTGCAAGAAATATTAAACGTTAGAAAAAAAAGTGATGTTATGACTAATATAAGAGTTCCTTTTAATATCTCTATTAAGTGGCGAATTCTAATAATAATAAATAAATAAGGTAAAGAACTCTTAGTATAAAACATAAAGTAATAGACTAAAAAGACAAATTAAGAGTCATAACATTAAAATTTTAATCGCGTAGAGTCAAAAAAATAAAAGAGAAACAATAAATTCGAATTATTATATATAGAATTATTTGTTAAATAGCTTGCTGGGATACCATGACGTCAATATATCCTATAATACATACAGCTAGCATTTGTTGTAACGCACTTTCAAGCATTTCGAACATACATTTCGAATTATACAAAGTTATACAATGACATGGCATTTTGCTAATGCGGTTTTTTGTGCGTGCCGATCGTTAATAACTTCTCTCTTTTTCGAGATTTTCATATGAAAATAATTATTCCATAAATAAATTGAAGCTCTACTTTCAATTCATAGTTTATATTATATGTACTATAAATTTTTAATACTGAAATCTATGTGTAGAAAAAGGTATTATATGTACTACATTTATATACATTTTATAACATTTTTTTTTGTGAATTTTATAAATATATACTGTGTTCTTTTAGCATAATTTTTCAAATCTGTTTTTGTGGGAGATCATAATACCATCCCTGTTTCTTTTTCAGTCATTACACAATGTTGCTACATTTTTATAAAAGTTTTAAGTAATAAATGTTTCGTAACATTGAACCTACAATTGCTTAAACAACACTTTGACGAATGTAATAGTTAAGTTTTAATTATTATTGATTATTAATCAAGTTATTGTATAAAATATAAATGTATGCTATAATACCACCTTTTTTACTGCAAGTAATATCTACTGAAATATTATTTATCACACATTATCACATAAAATAAGATTTATATATATATGTATAAATAATGAATTTCTATATCTGCTACTCAACTTGCTAATAACGGTTATAAAATATATTTTAATGAGGTAGAACTATTGTTCGAATTCTTCATTATTCTGTGAAATATGTCGAATAAAGTCCGCTGCGTTTATTTGCGAAAAGTAACACTCAAGTAAAAATACTTTCTATACATTGCTTTTAAAACTTCGGAATACTTTGATGAAGAAAAGAGCGCATTATCGGAAACCGATATCCGTGCAAGAAAAGCAGACAGACTGTAATTACAAGACGTTACATGATACCAGTGTACTCTGGCAAGCCATTAAGCAGTTTTTTTTACCGTAACCCATACGAAAACCGCTTCAATTTAATGTTCTCCAAAATAGCACACACTTTTGTCTACTATATTCAAATACTTTACATTTCCGTAATAGTTTAAAATTTAATTATTTTTGTAGTGAATATTTTATAACATATTGGACAAAAGCATAGAATGAACATATATATCAATTATTCGTATATTTTTGTAAAATCTGACATCATTGAAGTATTATATATAAATATATATAATATAACTCCGCGATCAGAATATTTTACAATATCTCGATACTGAAAAACATATCACACATAATATACTTACAATAAAATAATTACTAAATCTCACATTACCACATATATATATATATATATATTAAATATAATGATTAAAAATGTATTTCTAAACACATCACACATACGCGCGCGCACATCAATTTTTCAAAACATTTTAACAATAACGATTATTCGATTTTCACAAATATTATACAATTCTTATTTCTAAAAATGTTATAAAAATTAATTATCAAGATTTATTTAAAAATAACATACTGAAAGTTGTAAAAAAAATTGATATGAAATAAATGATTCTTCTACAAAAAGCCAACTATAATAGTGCAATAATAAATTATTTCAAGTGCATCATAAATATTGCATTAAGTAATTCACAAATATAATAATCTATACCTTAAAAATAAATAGTATTATTTAAAACATTTCTATCTAATGTATAAAAATTTTCGTCGTGCAAGGAGATTACTTTTATCTAATTTTTGTATAATTCTTCAATATATAAAATAAGTTTTTTAATTAAAATATTGCTTTAAATTTAAAATATTAACTGCAAATTTAGTAACAATATGTATTATATAACGTAATATGTTGCTCTTATTATTGAAATATAATCTGTGATAAAATGTTGATCTATAACGTTAATGTAATGTAATATTTAAATCTATAAATAATAATTAAATACTGTCAAGTTTATCGATCAATTATAAGTTGTTAAAAGTTTTTAATAAGTTCTTTCCTTATTTTTATCTTATTTAATTGCTATGTTCTAATTTTAGATTTAATTAAGTTCAATGTATAAAAATTGTTATAAAATAATGGAATATATACTGAAAGTTGTAAAATAACATTTATCAATGTCTTTTGGAAATATAGTCTGTTTATTATAAAATAATTTATCATAAAACAATACAAGTTATCCACATTAAAGGCACTATTAAAAACATTTTACATTAACGGCACAAGTCGACAAAAGCGCAAAAAGTAAAAGCTAGCACATTGAGTCATGAAAGTAATTAGTCTTATCCATCACCGCGATTGATCGTGACGCGGCATGAGATGCGATCTTTCTTCTCCACTTTCCTAGTCTCGCGAATATACATGCATATACATATAAACGCACGTGTATGTACGTCATTCTCTTTTTTATTCGTATATACACTGTGTAAAAAATAAAATGTTAATTTTAACTCGTTGAATGGATTTTCTGAGACGTGCAAAAATAAACATTTTTGTGTTAATGTTAATATTTTTGCACGTCTCAAAAAATCCACTCAACGTCTTTGAGTTAAAATTAACATTTTATTTTTTACAGTATACATTTAATTGGCAGGCTATCCGTGACTGCTTCATTAGTGTCTCGCTTTTGAGTGGTATATCATGTTCGACGATAGAATTTGTGCGAATGCTTGATGGAATTGTCGTTAGATTTTTGTTTAATTATTGTTTGACCGACTAACCGAGTCGAAAAGTGAACAATATTGTAAATTGATACGAATAATAGATTGAGGTCAACATAGAGGTAAAGCGGCGATTTCAAAATAAATGGTAAAACCATTCCAGCGATTTCACCTAGTCGGATATGACGCGATCGTCATCGAGTCAAACGATGTCGCCGTCGACGCTCCATTGGCTACGGCTACAATATCGTTCTCTTGACGAGTAAAATATATAGTGCCGCCATCGTGACTCCATCGTAAAATTTTTAACACAAACTTTGTTATTAATAAATCTTAATCTCAAAATATTTATATTATATATAATATCATATGAGATACCACGAGATGAAGGAATTACAATTTTTTAATTGTGACAGAAAAAGCTTTATGTCATAATGTCATAAAGCTTAATAAATAACAAAAAGGATTAAATAAGGATTTAGTCATATTATGTCATCAATTCTGAATTTATTTTGATATGCAAAAAAATTCGTTTTCTGAAAAGTTTTGAAAAGAATTCTTTTTGCATCTGAAAACGAACTCAGAATTGATATGACATAAGATTAAATTCTTTTTAAAATTCTTTTTGAACTCTCTCTGTGCTATTTAAGTGGTGAATAAATAGCAAATGAATGATTATAATAAGAAAATCCATTTTGTAAAAATTTTAACAAAATGTTATGCTATTGCCATTACACTTGTGTTAGTTATACACTTTTTATTTCTCAAGTTCGCTCTCCCTTGTCAGAGACCTCTTCTGTAGATGTAACGATTTCGTTAAAGCGGAATCTCAATCAAGATGAAATATAAAACTCAGTAGTTTGTTATTGTCTTCTAAGAAATGACGATTAAATAAAATCTAATACGGTATGCTGCATATTTCGAGTACATTTAAACTTGAATCTTTGGCAGAGAACAACTACGCAACTTTCTACACCTTGCGATTGCCACAAAGACTTTTATAAATAATAAATTAACTAATAATTAATAATAATTTAACTAATACGAATACAAAGCCTATAATAGTCTAGCTTGGATCTTTAATTGCTTGTATATAATTTCGCGTGAGTTTATATATTAATATATATGTAGTCCCCCCAAACTGCGCGCCGCACGATTGTCAGTCTTGAAACGCAACTCTAATACACTACCGCGGTATACTATCATAAATAATTTAATTCTTAAATTAATTTTCGAATTCGCTTCGAAATCATTAAATAGTAGCGACAGTTATTTGACAATTCTCTCTTATTTGAATTTTAATATGACACGTAAACAATGCGTTCAAATTTCATATATTTTATATATTATCTTATACTTCAACAAATTACCTAAGATTCTTGCGAAATTTCCCTATAGTCCAATATTTTATACTATTACAAATATGAACATTATATGTAGGTTGTAAGTACATATATTTTTAGAAAACAACAATAAGTAATCAATCATAGTATAAGGGCAAAGTAAGAGTCAAATTAAATAAAACTGATAACAAATTTACTTGTAAAATAAAACTACATACATTACATCAAATATATGACCAGTTTCGACTCTCTAATTGAGTCCTCTTTAGACTTCGATTCATCTTGTTAAATCATCTTGTGAATAAATTTATTGTAGAAAATGAAGACATTGTTAATGAAAGATTGATAATTGGTGAGTTATGAAACTTTCTGTAAAAATTAATATAACAAGATGTACAAAATAAAATTAATGAAAGACAAGATTCAAAAAAACTTACCAATAACAGTCACAATACGTTTAAATATTAATATAATAATAAGTAAAATAATCATGCAATATTATGATTATTCATACCATATTCCATGATATAGGAATAGTTATCGCATAATCACTTTACAGACACTAAATATTAGAGTTTACCATATTTCATATACAGAATTGTAAATATTTACTGTACTCATCTTGAATTTTCATGATAATACACTGTAAACGTGCGCCCCAACGTTAGCTATGCGTGAAACGCGATATTGCAGAAACTATCTAATATTTGCGAACAGATTTCGACATGGTGTTCGCAGACAGTTGATAAACTTGTGCTTCTTCCCGGAAGCTGACTGTCCTCCGCATGCAGCCTAATGAACATTGCAACGCACCTGTGGGACTCCCATTCGCAACTTTACCTTTCATTCTGCATGTTGACACGTAGTTATCGCTATGATTGAGTTAAATTCTACTGGGACGAAAGGGTCAGCAATGCACGATGGTGATTGCTGAATAATGTTTGGTGAAAGGATTACGCGAAATCAATACCAATATTTTATTGTAATGTATGAGCAGAATAATTGGCATTAAAGAATAATTAAAATAGCATGACGAGTGCGTTTTATAAATGCTTGTACATAGAAATAATTTATATTTATGCATTATTATACTTACGTATTATTATTTAATTTAAATGCTTTTATTTTCTAAACAAGAGAAGAAGATAGACAAATGGATAAACATTTTCATATTTTTAAATCACGAGATTCCTCACAGTTTTCAAACATTGACATGTATTTACTAAGTATTATGCATTTTATATTCGTGAACTTTAATGTTGATAAATATCCTCGAGTCTTGGTATTTCTTCTGTAAACTATGTACCCTGTTTGCCACAAAACTTTTTTAGTTTCTGAAGAAATGATACGTTAAAAGTAACTTTGATAATTTCGGATTTTCAAATATTATCTTTCATTCTTCACAGTTGAAAATTTTTCAACTGTGACAAATAATATTGATTCTCTCGCTATTTAAAGTAATAAAAATTTTTCAGAAAAATACTATAACTTAGTATGTGTATAAATTGTATACATATAATAATACGCGTATGTATATATAATAATTACGGCAAATAACTTTTTTAAGATTTTACATGTACAAAGATCATTATTGAATTATTTTTACTTCACTGAATTGTAATACAAGCAATCACCACACTCATTTATCTTAAACAATTTATTCAAAAATACAAAACATGTTTGAAAAATTGTTATATAGATAATCGAGTTTTTACACAAATTGAAAGCATTTTAATTAACTTATTTATTGTTTATTTAAAAGTAAGCTGTACGACTTTAATTGAAGTGAACTTAATTTTTCGAAAAGGAAGCTAAGAATACATACGTACGTGTTTGCATTATCATGCATTTGTTCTTCTCACTGCACTTCCCAACTGCAATTTCTCACTGCAACTGCCGTGCCGGGAATGCTGACATTACATTCGATTTACTCTATTTGTTTTCCAATGAGTCTCGTATTGATATATGAATAAAATTTGCCATAGGAAAATCAATCGGAAACTAATATCTTCATACAGTAGTTATTCCCGATAAATTATGAAGTATGTCATATTATTCATACTTGATCATAAAATCGAAGACTTGTCATATAAAAAGACTGTAATTCCTATATGTTAATAAAATTTTATGAAGAGATCCTACTTACTAAGATTAAAACTTTAAAAAGAGCGCAAATATTATTTATGAGACTTTTATTTTTTTCTGCTTATTTATATAATTTATTTTATATCTCGTCTTTAATAAATCCGGAACTCTTGATTAAATTTAAAAATAGCTTTTTTAAATGACTTATCAAACGTGATGCACGCACTATTTATTCATAACTTTTTAATCAGAGTTGAAAAATAGTTTGACGAGGTCAGTAGCAATTTATAACTTTTTAACCAACTCAATAGCCTCTCCTGATTTTGTGTCGCTTTTCAAATTATATTTTGTTACGCTTACTTGGAGTATTATACATATATCACGCTACCAAAATTTTTCACGAGAGCATATAAAATTGCTGGTGATTAAGAGCTCGATAAATAATCCACGCACGTGCGTCCTTATCGTCCTATCAGGCTCGTACACATACTTGACATAATAATTTAATCTATTTCCTTTCATTTCCTCCACCGACGACCGACCCAGTTATAACCGCAAACCCTATTTAGTTACGTCATGACGCTGACGTCGGGGCATATGATTTAGGAACCAGCGGCCATTGTCCATTGAGACAGAACCAGGTCGATTGCAGTGATTTCATTCGAACATCTGACGCAAAAATATATAATAAAAATTAATACAACTTAATCTGACGTTGCCTTACACAATATGCACAAGTTGAATCGTGTAGATATGATTCATGTCAGCAAATAAAATTTAGTTAAATGTACAGAATTTCATTATAACTTGTGAACAGACATAATATGCATTAATATGCGTGGAATGTTTTACATTACTACCTTACATAACGTGAATAAATTAATTGAATCAGTCTAAAGAGCAAAATTAAAAAAGTTTTTTAATTTGAATTTAATTAATCGTTGATATCTTCAAGCTTATTTACAGTTCTATAGCGTTAAACGTAAAATATTGAATTATTCTATTGTCTAAAACTATAGCGATTTTCAAACAAAATTGAACTTATTTAAAAAAATTTTTCTCAATAAAATTATTTTTAAGATATTAAGAAAACTGTGATTCATGATAATGCACTGTTATTGGAATATACATTATCTATACAAATAAAATAAGTAAATCAATGTATTGGCAAGAATTTTTTAACAGAACTATTGTGAACAATTTATTACGTAAAAATCATCACAAAGAGATACAATACATAGAAATTTTTTAACTAGAGGTATGTATAAAGAGAAAGTAATATAAAACTCTTATTTCTCTCTTTAATTATTATGTGATTGAAAATCATGAAAGACGTTTCTTCCGTGCATAATTTCTACTTTATTTTCAACCTTTTCCTTTATCACTCTGAAAAGCAATTAATTATAGAAATGCTTTGTATATAATATAATAGAATAATCTTCCCGAAAACTCCGACATACGAATAGTCCAACAATGGAACATTGTGATTCTTTATAAATGTATGTTGATGTTCTTAAATGCATTTGAAAAGACTTAGAAAATATTATTATGTTTAAAATAATTAATATATAATTCATATTATAAATATATTATAAATGTAATGAATATAATGTTTATACTTATATATTTTTAACTTTTATTTTAATAATATTTGAAGCAGATTTCCAAAATGCATTTTGTCCAAAATTTTATTTTTTGAATTAAAGATAGTATAATATTCAATGTTGCGAAACTTATATTTTAAGCTATTTTATGATATTCTGAAAGCATTTCTATATACCATCAATTTATATACTGAAATAATCTTGACATTTAAAGTGAATTATTTGTTTAAATAGAGAGAGAGAGAGAGAGAGAGAGAGAGAGAGAAACAAAATGTATTCATTTAACACTTTCAATTACTCTTTGCTTAGCATGGTTAGTTTTATTTTTTAAGTTGCTGTAAATTTTATCCATGTGTATTCAATACATGCAAAATTGTATAAATTATTATTGTTACATATACTTAAAATAAAAATTTTCCGATATCTGATATTTCTTTGTTATAAATCGTATATTCTATATTCATCATCCCCTATTTCGGCAACAGTATTTATATTAAGCGTATCACTTGGTCTTATCGCACGTAAAGAAAAAAAAACGCATTCGTTTATAGTGTCCGTATAATAGTACGGAAAATCTAACAGCTGACTCACGCTGAATAAAGGGAGGAAAACCGATCGATCGATCGTGTCTCCTCTTCGGTACGCGACCTCAGCTTGAGTGGCCCCGACTTCGAGTAGCCGCGTATACAAAAAGCGGCTTGTATCTCAACTACGTTAATAAATATTTACTTTGTTTTCATCCGTCATTGGCATTTACTGATGTAATTGTAAGTGCAAGGATTGGGGCGCATAGATTCGCGGGTGGAATCGCGTCTCTCGAACGTAAGCGACCCGATCGCATTTGGCGCGACTAAGCGATAAATATTTACGGGTATTACCACTTCAGTTCACAAGACTCGGCGCCGTTGTACTTTGTAATATTCGCGACAGGGACGCGACGTAGCGATTTGGATTCATCGTAGATGTATAATTTTTATCGATACATATTTATCGTGCATTTACCATATACTCAGGATCGTGGTGACATAATGAGTGAATATCGAGGTTACATTTTGAAATATAAAATAAATATCGTATAAATAAAGTGGCTTAAAAATAATATCTAGTATGTGGTTTATGATCATTAAGATTTATAATATAAAATAATGCTTCTACATAATTTTCTTATTATTTACAAGATAGTTACAAATAATTATCTCAAAAGTAAATTTTTCAAATTTCTCATCTATCATATAAAACATTTGTGTTTGTGTGTAGGTCGTTTACATATATAAATTATTTTACTGCTTTAATTCTTTTATATTCAGCAAAACCAATGATAATTAATTTTATCCAATACCACAATTGTTTACATAAAAATTGATCTGTAAGTTAATTCAATTTGCAGTATGACATTCTCTCTCTCTTTGCTACAAATTTTTCGACGTTATGTATAAAAATTAAAATAAATTTTTACAATATTAAATTCTTGAAAATAAAAGCATTTAAAAAAATTTAATATAAAAATAGCAATTTTATTATTATATCTCTTTCACGTACTCTATAACATAGCTACATCTAATAACACTGACACGTGTATGTATCCTTTTTTTAAATTTATGTAAAAATATATTAAATCGATTTTATGTCAAAGTATAAAACTGTATAAACGATAATTTACAAGAGAACAAGGATTAGAAAACAAAAACACTGTTCATAATTAGATGAGAAAAAATTTATAACATATCTATATTTCTGCGCATAAATCTTATTCTCGTGTAAGCCTTTAATGAAGTTAGAAGCATCATTCTTAAAATATTTCATAGAATCTCAACTGAATAGTTTAATATACATATTTGACAAAATTTACTATATTTCTTATATAACGTACACGCATAAACACATTAATACAGATCGTAACACATTATTATAATGTGTATAAATTTGATAACATTACACAATTATGAGTAAAAGTATATGCTGCAATTTATAGAATTACAATTTATAGAACATAAAACTGACATTTACTTTATGGAGCAAAAAATAGCATTTTTGGTTTAACATAAAATTTATTAAATATATTTTATAAAATTAAAACTCAGTTTATAAAAAAATTATAAATAAAATTAATTCGAGAAAGGAGTATGTATAATGTAAGAGATATATCCGTGAATTCCCATCCTCACAAAACAAGTTTTGACGTTGGTCGTTCATTGAGCGAAGTGGCGAGAGCACTGGGAGTTGTTGCATTTAATCAGCTTTGCGGAAGATGTTATCCAATCGTCTCTCGCCGCCACTTCGGCATGGATAACCAACTAAAGCGGCCCGTCATTACTGTTGCTAAACTTTGGAAATTTCCAGAACGAAAGTACGCGAACAACCTTATCTGTTTTATGATACGCTCACTTTGTTAAAAACTAGACATGATAGCGCCGACGTATGTAGTATGAAAATTTCGAAAAGATAACTAACTACCCCGAGGCTGAAAGCTCAAAATTATCAGTCTTGCTCTCATCTCCTACCGCCTCTTTAATATGTTTTTCGACCTAATAATTTTGACTGAAATCATGTCATAAAGTATACCACAATTCTTTATAATTCTTGAGTTTTCAATGTTACATATCTTGCTAGTGTCTTAAATTAAAATCTTATTGAACCCTATATTTCATTATGAGTTTTAATTTTACTAAAATATACTAACTATAGAAGAAGAGAGTAAAATTAATTAATACATAGCAAAAAGCTGTATTCCAAGCGAATGCATTTGTAGTGATTATCAATAAAGAGGAACGACTTTTGGAACCTTTCCTCGAATCCATAAATTTTCCACTGCATCTTAGAGAACAGAAAGCGTTCTTAACTCAAAAACATATTGGAGATTGAGCTTCGACACGATAAAGCTTGTTATTGAGTCTATAAAGAGAACAAATGTCTAGAAGACAGAAGAAAGCAAGGAAAGAAGGAAGTAATGTGCGATCATGCGTCCTGAGCGTTCCTCTCGATCAAATTTCTATCCGTATTTTCGCAAGACCGCCGAGTCATAAATTCTTCCCCTGCATAACCGCACGGTCTGTTTTACGTCAAATAGATTGAATCTTTTATCTCAAAACCGACATGGAATAACGCAATTTCCGTGTAATTTAACGAAATAAGCAGTGGCAGAGTGCACGCAATAGAGCGTACTATCGCGCGTGAGAACAATCGGATATTGATCGTTAAATTTATTTGAAAATCATATTGTCGTCCTTTTTTTTATCTCGAACCTAAATCGAATTACCCTGATTCGATCAAATACGAAAAATACGATACCTAAAATATATGTGAAATATAATTTCTGTAAAATACGAAGTTTTCCTTTTTATAAACAATATAAACCTACTGAGAGGACATTAACGATTTAAAGAGCACTTATCAGCTCTTTTTGGTGCTTGAAAACTTTACTAAAAATTATAGTGAAATTTAGCAAATACTGTCATGCTGAAGAAAATGCCACTTACTTGATTCATGTATGATCTAACAAACTCCATGCTTTGATCTAAAGCGTAAGTGTCGCTACTGCAGGAGTCGAGGATGAGAGCACCCAATGTTGTATTCGGCAGGAGTTCTGTATCAGCGTTAATTTGGTCCAGGGCGAATAACATGGCTTCCAATCGTTGCACACCCTTCTCTTCTTTCACGGCTCCGCATGGTGACTGGCCAATGGAACCTGCGACCTGGAAACAATCAGGCAAATAAATGTGTACATGCTATCCAATTTGTTTTATTCTCTAGTACAGTAGTATATATAACTTTTAAACATTATATATATATCTATTTACTTTTATTTATTGTTATTTATACACTTTTTAGATATTATTTATATTTTTACAGTTATCCACTTTGTATTTATATAATAAAGTAATAATATCATGTAATGTACCGTGTAGGACATATTTTAACAAGACTTTAAATGTACAATCACTTTTTCTTTGTTAATTAAATATTACTTTTTCACTACATATTTCACATATTACGTTCAAATATTGCAAACGTGGACAATTCGAACATGTCGATGCAAACACGATAATTTTCGATCGGAATAACGTAGCTCCAAAAGAGCGATAGCAAAGAATAAGATAGACGTTCAATTTCGATGGATTAATGTCCTACATTTCCCCGGGGCCATTCATTTGTACAATGTCTAGCTACAATGGCACGTGTACGAGCACGACTTGGCGTCATGGGACCGAAAGATCAAATGACAGAGACTTCAACCCCTCGTATTCTCGAGCACCACGGTCGAATGCGCTGCTCGACGCTGTTGACATCGAGTTCAAGGAGTACGAGGAAAGTTGTGGATACGGCGTAATACTGTAAATCCGCGTGTTACTACAGCTGTATGGAGGGATCTCGTCAAACCGAAAAATACACAGTCCGGCCAAACACGCTCATAAATTCTAGCAACACGATTCTACCGCTGCGCTGATTTTAATGTTTGTGAAATCAGCTGGGAACGCTGACCATTCGTTTCCAGAGTTACAAAGCTCTTTCCCGGAATAAAGCTTTTAATTTTAACAATCCGAAATCTGTTTGCTGAAAGTCGGAATATGTAGGGAATATGTTTGTGTATAAATTTCCCCCCCCCCCCCCCCCCAATCACGAAAGTTAATGCGTGTAATTTTCTAATTTTCTCAATTTTCTCTAATAATTTATTCCAGAAATATAACATGCAATTTTTTCACAAGTTTTTATACAGTATAAAATTAGAACACAATTGATGATTAATAAATAATATATTCAAGACTTCTTTAGTACATAAATAAAATAGAACATTAGATATATATTTAGAATAAAATATTTACGTGTTATATTGAAATTGCAATAAAATAATAGTTTTAAAAATAAAAAAGATTTATTCTTTTTTTCGATGATAAATTTTTGCTCGTCGTTATTTGTGAAGAAAATCAATATTAATGTCGTCGCCGGAAAAGTTGCGCGTGTGCGATATTGCTTCACTGAAAATTTATCCCAAAAAACTAATCATCCACGAGTCCAGGTCGCTCGTTACAGGAGCTCACTATATCGAGCGACAAGAACAACTGGCGAGAACGAAAGTTATCCGTTAGTGAGGAAGTTCGGCGAACGGCGGTTATTTTGCACGAACTAGTTGCGCGACAACAATAAATCAGCTTAAAGTTTTTGATATTATTCCACCTATAACTGAGAGGTAACGTTTCACAAGCATGTTTACTTCGCATTTTGTGCAGTAATCAAACTTAGCCGCATATACGGGAAGAATATGAAAGGAAGAATTTAAAATTGGGAAAAAGTAAACGAAATAAGGAATTTTTTCAAAATAAAATTTTTTAGAAAATATATACGATATTTCGAATGTTCATATTAAAAATAATGGTTCTTTTTCTTTCAATGATTTTGATCAATAAATTCTGAAATTTTTTTATGTAAAATAATAATTACATGATACATACACAGCGTAGTTTTAATATGAGATAGTTTTTAATTATATTAAACTTTAATTACATTAAGAATGTTTATATTCTGTATATATAATGTTATTTTCTCTTATAAATTATAAGTTACCTGTTATACATTATGTTTTTTAACAATTCAGTTATTATTTTAATATTGATTTTATTATTTATTTTTATAATAAAAACGAGATATTTAAAAAAACTTTTGGTTTTTTACCACAATGTACGATAAAAATCATGTAGCATATGACCGCGCAGTGTGACTAGACTGTTTATTTTTCTTATTTTTTTTTATTTAAAATAAATATTACATATTTTTTTGACAGATGCGCTATATACTTCACAATATTGTGAATAATTTTCCGTGAAAATTCCGAAAAATCAGTTTTTAGCCGAAAGAATATTAAAGTAAAACTCTGTAATTTTCGCAAAAACTGCTTTTATTTATTTTCTCTCTTCCTTTTTTTCTGTTTCTTTTTAATAGAATATTTTGATAAGACGCACACATGTGTACTTCGATCTGCAATATACATGTATTTGCAATTCTCTCAGATGAGACTACGGTGTTACCCTATATTCTATTTGAACCGTATATATGTGTACATACCTATAGTATGATATGACGTCAAACGAGAGTCAGGGTTTGTTACGTCAAACTTTTACATGTTGCGTAACACATACTTGCTAATTCCAAAAGTTGACTTATTTTCTACACAATATATAGTAATAAATTACTTCTCACAAGGTGTTAAATATGTGACCAAATTTGTTTGTGTCGCTTGAATAAATTTGAAATAAAACGAGGTTGGTTATATGATTCGATCACAATTATTATCTTGTTCACTTTCTTTTTCTTTTTTCTTTCTAAACATGTTTCTTTTTAAACACATGCTTATCATATTTTGCTATAATGCATACAATGGAATTTGGACAGAAAAATAATTTTAATTAGGAATACGAATTTTGCGTAAATTATAGAATGATATGTAAGAAAAATTTTAATATTTATTTCTTATTAACTGTACAATAAAATTGCGTTTATAAATACTTATATATATTATTTATTTTAAATTTTAATATATAATATTTGCAAATGGGAGAGGAGGGGAATATGGGAAACAGAAAAAGTTAGACTTTTAAAAAATAAAAGCGTTTGTTTGAAAATCTTTTAATTTCATTTTTTGATATAATTATGAAAAGTTTTCATCATTAGTTAGTATTAATGGACTCAGCAATAAAAAAATTAATGAAATGCGTTTATTTGTTTGCTGTTGGCGATTGATATATACATTCTTATTTGAAATATTTGTTATTTTCAAGTGGACGAGCTCGAAAGACGAGAGCGCGATAGGTGCAAGACAATTTGAAACGAAGGAGTGCAGAATAAGGTAAAAGTACACTTTCGTGGATACAAGTGCAACGACTAGCGAAGTCGAGATGTATGTACATTACTCGCTCCAGGCGAGATCCAATATAAAAGAAACTGCGTACCAATTTAATCTTTATACACATAAAAGATAATATATTCAACTTTACCTATCAAAATAAAATCGTGAAGAAATTACAGTATATTTATAATATACATATATATAACATAATAATATACAACAGTAATGTTCTCTATTTTTATTAAAAATTTTTATTAAAAATTATTCTTTACAAGCTAAAATTAACTTTTGCAACTAAAAACTTCGAGAAAAATTTCTCAAAAAATTAGTAAATATTAATTTAATATAGAAAATAAAAATCATATTATGAATGAATTACGTAAATGAATAATAAACACTTATTTTCCATTCTACTTTAAACATATTTTAATAAAAGTTCTATTTTGTAATCCAGTTACCAAGATATTTATCGTAAAAAATTCAAAAATATGATCAACCAAAATTTTACTTTAAAAAACTTTAAATTATGGAAAGAGTGATTTTATTGAAGTATCTAAATATTTAGCTAGATTCAGATCTAAAAATATTTGTTTGAATTGTTATCAAAATAATTATGTAGAATGCTCAATTGCTGGAATGTCAAAACTTTTTGCAGTATTGCTTATCCTGCTTTAATTTCCCACGGAATTATTTTGACGGGCTAACAGAATTATTTTTAGATCTGTATCTTATAGAATAAATTTAAAGAATCAAATTTTTAGATACTTTTGCAGAATTGTTTATTTTATGAAATTACCGAGAAAATCTGTGACTAACGCAATTATTGATACTCCGAGTCTTATAAAACAACATTATAAAGAAGCTTATATTATACCTGTTCGTGCATCGGAAAGATCCCGCCGAGGATGATATCACCATCAATACGTATCAACTTCGAGCCATCCTCTCCTCTATTTTTTGCGTTGTAACATTCACTTGTAATTAGGAAGCACCACATCCACGGCAGAATCCTATGTAAGTTCATCTTGATCGAGGAAATTGAACTACTCGGGTGGCTCGCGGTTGATATCTCGCTGAAACATAAAATAACATTTATCTTATTTTTCAATCAATTTTTTAGTAACAGTAGTACATGAGTACTTTCTTACTATTAGTTAGCAAACTCGATTAGACATCTTCAGTGTGCACTAGTGTACGTAATTAAGGCTGTACGTAAATTTATATAAAAATGTTTACCTAATTAATATTAATATAAAAAGAAATTAAACCGTAAAATTAATATACTTTATTATCTAATTAAAATATGTATTTTATAATTCAAAATTCTGTACTTTATTTTTATATTTAGATTAAATCAGTGAACAACACACATATGGTACACACACACTTTAATACGCATCAATATGCGTCCAACTGAATTCGCTATATTATACTTATTACTGCATTCATATATCAGAAAAAATGACATAAAGAAGAAATTTTTCAAACTCCGCATGTGCGGATTGTATTCTAAATACATCTCGGCCTTCAATCAAGATTAATAATAGAAATAAGTTGACACCAAATACTTCTCCCAAAGAAAAATGACGTAAGAGACAAATGAAACCAACCAAAAATAGTTTTTAGATGTAACATAATATCGTAACAAAATTAATAACTATATTTCTTCTAGAGAACTTGAAACTAGCAATTTATGATTAACTTTAAATTAATTTATGTTTAACATTGCAATAATAAATAATTAATTTTAAAATACACACTTCTCTTGCAAAAGTGGAATATGATAACACAAATAAATTATAAATGTTATATGACTGGTTACAGTAAAATAATATAAAAATGTTGAAGACATTGAGAACAAATATTAAAAATATGTATCGAAAGAATATTTCTAATTACCGTTTTTTCGAGAGAGAGAAAGACAATATTAACGCATTTCAATATTTTATTTAAATGGATCAGGATAAGTCGATTATACGTCATGAATATATCTGTTTGCATTTATATTGTCTGAATTCTCTTCACATCTCTTTCACGATGTGGATTTATTATCATTGTATGACACTTGTAAGAACTGCTTCAAAACGACTTGTAACGAGGTTTTCAAACGAAAATCTCGATATGCAGCGTCGTATATAATATTCTCTGCTTATGTGCTGGAAACATGAATTTACAGTGGAAGCGGGTACATCGTACGTACATTCGTGTGTGAAATATTTACAAAAATATAAATACACCGTATGTTATATTTTCCATCCTGTCTATTTTAAACTCTTCTATTCAGGTCGTGATTTCTAAACTTATAAAAGAATTTTTTTTCAACAATAAACATCTGTCCGCGCCATGTTAAAACTTTGACGTTCAAAGATAGAATCTCCTGTCTGTTGCATCTAAATTTTTCTTTTTAAAAAATGATCGAAACATAAACTGTTGCTTTAGAAAGTAAGATTTTCAGTTTTCCAAATAAAATTTATCAATAGAGTTGGTATCGTGCTTTTCAAACATAAACCAAATATGATGCTCTCTCTTTTTTTAATTTAATTCGGCTTTAGAAAGTTCTACACAAGGATTAAGGAAATTCACCTTTCACCTTTCTTTTAAT
This sequence comes from Cyphomyrmex costatus, assembly GCF_001594065.2. Taxonomy (NCBI): domain Eukaryota; kingdom Metazoa; phylum Arthropoda; class Insecta; order Hymenoptera; family Formicidae; genus Cyphomyrmex; species Cyphomyrmex costatus. The sequence continues at coordinate 662,441 of NW_017276855.1, read as the reverse complement.
TACTTCATTGTCCGTCGACGTAATACGGCCTTACGTCCTTATCGTCCAATTTTCTTCCCGCAAAAGCTGGATATTTTTCGTTGGCTTATAGAAAGTTCTACAGCAATTATCCTTATTCTACTTGTCGTAATCGATTTTGTTAGTTAAATGAGCAACATTGCATGTTAACGAAAGAAATGCACTTATTTTTTTTAAATACTTCATTCTTTTTAATTACTTTCACTTCTGCTTTTGTACATTTCGAGCTTTTGTAAACACGTCATTTTCTTGCAAGGAAAGTTGCTGATTGCGAGTCTATTTGTGCGTCTGCAATCTAATTCACGGCGATGCAAATGAGAAGGAAGAAAAGCACTGGCGGTGAAATGACTTCGTTAAACAAATTTTATTTTCGTTTACATCTTCACGGCGTATTTTGGTTTTCTAATTGTCTCCTATTTTACCTTCTCCAAAAGCTATTCAAGGTCGTAATTTAATAATTTTATTCGATTTTTTCCAATTAATTTAGAACTTTGCCAAAAGTAAACTTCTTGTGGATTCTTTATACTTAATGCTTCAGCTAACAAAAGAATATTGCAACTAACATTTATATTCTTATCTTTCAATTAACTCGGGAAATTCTTATATAAATAATATAATAAAGTATTAACTACAAATTAGTGGAATTTAAAATAAATTATGAATCAAACTTGATATTTTGTGTAACAATTTAAATTTATAAAAAATCTAAACTATAACAACAGTAAAGAAATTGTTTTTTAATTTGCAAAATGTTAATCTTCGTGTTTGCTATGTTTTCTAATTAAACTGACGTTTGCAATACGTGATTTATTTTCTCGTAATATTCATCACGTTTATTTTATTGACAAAAGATAATATCTAAACAGTGAATAACATTCGTTTTACAAACGGCAATTAAAGAAACAAATATGTAATATATACAGAGTGAATTAGAGTCGTTGGATCAGCTTTTTACCATATGAGAAAGTTTCGATTATTTGCATATCTAATTATTTGCATATCTTATTATACAATATATTATAACTTTTTTATATATGGTAAAAAGCTAGTTCAACAATTCTGACTCACCCTATATATATGTATAATAAAATATAAAATCTTATATATTATATTAGAAAAAATAATAAGTTATTAGAGATTAATTATCAATAAATTACTTTTGCATAAACAAAATTATATTAATTTTAGTGTTAATATTTTTATGTATTAAAAAGTTTTCTATCGTTTTTTTTTTTTTAGACAAGTACAATATTGATTAACTATAAAAAAGTGTTTCTCACATATTTAGCAAACTTAAACTATTGCTTCGGAAATTGTATTTTAATTTTAGCCCTTAATAATGTAATATTATAATGTAATTTTTAATTTTTTTATTGCGGCTCTATTACCTGACACAAGAATACATGCAGCACGCTAAACACTCAACGCCTCAACTGAGATTGAATGGCATTGTATCGAACATACCAGAATTCAGTGAGGCGTTCCACTGACCCCAGAAGAGTCTCATGAATGTAGAGCATCAGAGCGGTCTGTGGCAGTGATCGTAGTACGAGTAATTCCACGTAATTCCATTATAGAATACAGTCTTTTTATTGGAATTTTTGACTCTTTTAACTCCATTATTAAGCGCACATTAAAAGAGTAACGCTCTCTTCTATTGTTATCCTATCGTATAAAAACTGTCATAAAAATTTTTTTTTTCCGTTATTGTTCTATTCCAATAAAGATCAACGTACTACTGCATAAGTAAATAAAGAGAGATAAGAGAACAAAAGGCAGAAGTATTCTTAATTCTCTTTTAAACTTCCAAACTAGCAGAAAAAGAGTAGGAAGAAAGTGCTTAAAGGCAAGTAAACTTTTTCTAATTTCATTAATTTTACAAGATAAATTAATTGCAATAATCTAAAGAAATCTTAAATTATCTTAAATTTTGTAATCTTAAACATAAATTTCAAAAATTTTGACTTTTTTTAAGATATATTACAATAATTAATATTGATTATTATGAATATTATGAATATTAAAATTATAAAATTTATATCACCAAACTTTATGAAAAATGCTACAGAATATTATAAAATTAATTATTCCAATAATTTAATATCTTGTTAGAATTGGTTTGAAACACGAAATCAATTGTATATATCAGAAATGCTTTAATTTTTTCCTCTTTCTTTATAGTAACACATTTTGTTTGTGTGTAATTAAATAAAAGAAGCTTTTTGTCGACAATAGCGTTTTATATAGAAATAGCGTGTTCTACGTCTTTGATTTGATCCGCGAGTACCTGATGCCGAAAAGTGCCCTTAGAAAATGTTACGGAAGGTAGCCACTCAAGCAAAGATATCGTTTTACTCGAGCTAGCTCAGAATAATGTGCCGACCATTTCTAAAAGCCAGGCAAAAATATCTTTTTCTACTGTAGATTCTACTGTAAGTATTCAATATGTTTATCGTTTTAAATATTGGTTAAATTACTGGCACCTATAATTAAAAACTTTTCTTCTTGATGTGCCTTATCCGGTTCCCTGGACACTGGCGATCATTTTGGCCATGATTTCCTCGCCATAGTGATATCCTGGGAATTAAATAAACCGAAGTGATTTCCTGTTGCCTTCTTCGGTATACTTTCGGTATATATAAAGGACCTACAGTTTAATGCCGGATCCGAACGGCGCTGGTGATTATAGATCCATCAATCACCAGATAGAGCAATTTTTCAGCTCCTTACACGCGAAAAATCGCGTGTGGGCGCAAATGTTAATTAACAACTAAAATAATAAAATTATTGTATTAATATTATCTTAATTTCTTTATTATAATAAATTTTTTTACTATTAAAATAACAATAACAAAAAGCATCTAATTCGATAAAATTAAAATATTTTAAAAAGTGTTAAAACATCACTTAGGCCCGATTTCACAATATGTGGTTACTTAAAAATTAAAGGTTACCAAGAGATTCATCAATGAAATTCATTCATGATTTCTTGGTAACTTTTAATCTTTAGGTAACCTAGAATTGTGAAAATGGAGCTTAGAGAGATAGTACAAAAATTAATACTGTAATTTTGACTGTAATAGTACCATACATATACAGATCAAATACTCTTTCCTTTTATTATTAAGATGCCTGAGATTTTTAATTAATAAATTAATCCAAACAATAAACCACTATTTATAAAAAGTTACGCTGAGACAAATGATTTGATTACATACTAACAAGACATGTATGGTTGAATGCATTTTGATAAAACCAAGATAAGACTTATCATGATAAGACTCGATATTTTATAATATTACATAGAATGCTTGATAGACTTTATTATATGAAGTTGAGTAATATTTTCCAAATGGATCTATAAAACTTCTAGTTACATTTAGTAAAAGTTTCCTACACGCACACTACATGCAATCACCACGAAGTGGACGCGGCCGAGTTCTCTAATAATACATCTCGTGATTCGAAATAACACAGAATAGAATAAAAGGAGCAACTTTATGAAATCCTTTACTATCTTTAAAATTTAAAAATAAAAGTGAGAGATCTATTTTAACAACGCAGTTTTTAATTCTATAGAAAAATTAATTCAAGAACCATATATAATTCCTAGAAATTATATGTAATGGCATTTGAAATTTTTTATTACTATTAGAAACATCAAAATTTATGTGGAATTATGTGCACGTTAACTAATCGTTGTAATGATTAAAACCATCAGAAATCCACTAACAATTCTGATATATTTAATAGGAAAGAATTAATCGTGCTCATTTATAATTTCTACAAGAATTTTGATGCGATTTACTTCAAACAGACTGATTGTAAATCTATCAGATTTCTACACAGTGAAAAATATTTTGTATTTGTGTTGAACAGTAGTTATTAAAATTTTGTGTTAAATTTTCAACATATTGAGATTAATTTAACATAATGTAATCATGTTATTAAAATATTTTGTATTAAATTAATATTCAATATTTCTTAATGTCAAAATAACATAATTTATGAATAAATAAATAAATAACATATCAATTTAAAATATCAATTCTAAAATAAATGAATAAAATATGTGTTAATTTAACATATCATAAATGTTAATTCCATTGAAAAAATATATTTCCACGGTTAGTTTAAAAATTGCGTCAATATTTTCGTGTTTATTATTTAAATAATATAATATTTGTGTTATATCTTCTAATTTATTCATCTTGTATTAAATTAATACATAAATTTGAGTGGACTGTTTGGACACGTAAATGTATTACATTTAATACAAATTTTTCAATAGTGCAATTAAATAACTGTAATCGCATCTTTTTACCGATATATGGAAATTATTGTACTTGCTCAGTTTGCAATCAAGCATTCGATCGTATATTAATTAAAGAAGAAAGTAAAAAAAATATGTGAATGTTTGCGACAAATTTTTCATAAAATATAAAATTTAATACTTATTAAAATTTTTTTAATAAATCACTTTAAAAGAAATAGATACACTTTTTATTTAATACCTAGTTCAATTATTGTATCTAAGAGAAAGAAAAATCTAATTAATTTATTCAATTCAAATATTGATACTTCACGTAATTCTTTAATTAAATCCAGGGGAATAGAATTTATAACAAAGAAAAGAAAACATCCATTTAATTATCCGCCACCCATTGGTAATTGGATTCAACTTATTGACATCGAAATCTTAATGAGACGTTTAAAAAAAAAATTATTAAATAATAGTTGTGTTATAATATAGTGATTCTCAAAAATGCAAAGACATACACAAGTATGTTTCTTTGATTAGTTTTCGAAAACCAATTACTTTTTATAAATGATGATTTCTTTTTCCTCGAGTTATACTCTTCTCGATTCTCGTTGATTCGATTGCAATCGAAGTAAACCATGATTTACTCCAGACATTGTACAAGAGACAGAAGTCACAAAGGAAAGCTACACCTTCATTCCGGCGACGTCGAGTGATTGAGAACGAAATTGAGATATCTACTCGTGCATGTAATCTTTCGATACACTTGAGTCGATTCCGTCCTGACTTTGCTTCGTCAGGATGTGCGGTAGGACTCCTCCGACTGTTTTCATTTCTGGGGCAAATCGTGCTATTCTCTAAAATTTCTTGGATATTGCGATTCGTGGAAGCGAGAAACTCCAATCATCTCGAAAAGAAAAATCTCTTTTCTAGGCGCGCGCATGCAGACGATAACTTAATCATGCAATATATTCAAAAGATTTTATTGCGTTACGAGTAATACCTTAGATATCTATTTTAAATATTGATACATATATACTTAATTTTTTCTCTATTACACTGAAAAAAGAGATTGGCTGAATATGACACAGTATTTTTAATTGGTTGCAACAGCCAATTTTTGGTTGCGTTAGCCTATCGAAATCCTATATTGGCATTACGGATAGATAAACGCAACAAAAAATTGGCTGACAATTAAAAATGTTACGTCATATTTTACCGTCTAATTTGTTACAGTAACCAATTTTTTCTTTCAATGTGTATTATACATGTATTGTTATATACGTATAAAATACATGTTATATATACATATATATTTTTATATTAAAATAAAAATTAGACAATATATTTCTGAATAAAACTTTTTGTATAAAAAAGAATAAAATTTGTTTTATCCGTATAATATACTATAAATAAATTATAATTACATTAATTTATGCGAATTATGCATCTTTAAAATAATTTTTTTTTATTATAACACTTTAAATTAAATTTTAACATTTTGTAAATTAAATTCTCTTAAAATGCTTAAAAAGATTGATAAATAGATGAGGTATTGATATTCAAAATCTATTAATGGCTTTCAAGTTGATTAGATGAGTGAAATAAATGCATTAGGATATATGAAAGGTGGATAAATGCATTATAGAGCGAAATCTGAAGTTTCCTGATAAACGGCCGAAGCGGATAGAAACGGAAAGTTATAAGGGGTGAGAATTTCAGAGCGTAGCTCTTGAAATCGAACAATTTGTCACCGTCATGGTAACTCGATGAAGTTTCTTAGAAGGCGCATAATTCCTCACATGCCATCGTACGCTCCAGAAAATCTAATGACGATTACCGTGAAAGCAATTGAAAAAAATCAACAGCGAAAGATAGGGGATCTGCGACAATTTTTCAAAATTGACATTACCGTGTTGGAATCTAGTACGCAATTTTTATGCTCTATTTTTACTCTTACGTATAATACTATATGTGTATACTTCTTACTTTTATATATTCGAGAAAATATAAGATGTAAGAGGAAATACGAGAAGAAAGGAAATACGTGACGCGCATTTAGATATTGCGAAAGGAAACCTATACCTACTATATCGAGATAGTAAAAGAATACGTTGGATTTACGTTACCTGTTACCTGTAACATCGTAACGCGAAACTAAATTACATGAAAGTCATATCGTAGGTGTCGGATCCTTCATATCATATGAAACGTGCAACCGTAATTCATGCAAAAAAAAAAAATCATGGGGATTACTATGCAACGTTCATATTTGTTGTTCAACATTCGGTCGACGTGATGCACTCGTAAATATGCATGTGGTTTATGTCGACATGGGGATAAGATAGATGTATATAGTCTTTATACAGATTTTGTGGAATCGAATAAGTCTCGCACATATAATAAATTATAGAAACAAAAGTTTTTCATTTAACAGCTTCTTTAAAAAATTCAGTATAATTTTTTAAAAAGTTTGTTAAAAAACATATGTTTTGCAACAACATATAGATTTGAGGCGTATCATAAGTAGCCGTTACATTAAGTTGTGCAATTTGATAATCCTAACAATACGTTCAAATTAATAGAAATAATCCTATATTTTCAATTATAGCAGATCTTAGCACTTAATAATGCTAAATGCGAATTTTTGCAAACAGATATATTATTCCAATTTTTTATAAACTGCACGCCGATACGGTTTGTCAGACGCAATAAAACGCAGTCGCAAATTTAAGTAAAACTTAATATAACAAATTAGATCGAACGTCCATGTTAATAGTAATGCTAATAAACATCTTAAAAATCTGTAAATAATTTATTGCCAAAAATATTACTTTAGCCAGAATACCTTCTAAGTAGGATATGCATACATATAATACCATTAGTGAGATATCTCAACTAATTATGTGGAATTTACACGATAACGACAGCGCATTTGACATGTAAAACACAAAGGTAATGCACGTGCAATGCTCCTCAGCCACGAAAGCGACTCGAGTGAATGGAATAAAGTTAAACGAGCGTAAAAGCGATTACGCGAAAATACCGGCGAATCGAAAGATGAAACGAGATGGAGAAAGATAGATTGCTGAAGTGCACGAACCACCACAACGGGATTCGATCATTTTATTCGGTGTTGTGGAAAAATACGGGAAATTCTATAGTCGACGAGACAAAAGGCACGCTTCTCATCGAGCTTTCTACGAGTTCCAATCCATCGGCAAAAATTAATCTGCGGCACGAATCGTTGCCGGGATTTCTATATCGGGATACGATTGCTGCCAGCTGCTTGCGGAAGGAATGTCCGATAAAATAATGTAGCACCTTCTCATAGTATGAGCTGTTTATTTTGAGAGAGCCGTATAAATCAATCTTGAAAGCGCAGTGACCTCAGATTTAGTATTCTCGCTGCAAATTTAGTGCTCAGAATGGCTGTTTCAAAGTACTGTAATGTAAATATTGGACAAAATTTAAATAGTTGAAATATTAGAATTGAACAAATATCGATGAATTTATTAGATACTATTAGAATTAACGCGTTATATATTGTATTTATTTCAACAAAATTGATGGTTGATATAAAATTCCATCACTTTTCGTTATTTTTTGGATAATAAGTCGAGATAATTGATTTATACGAAAATATCTAAGTAATGTGTGAAAAATTAGAATTCTAAAAGTAAGACATGTACTTTAGAAGACATATACTTTACAAAAATTGATTTCCAAATTTTAACGCTCGAGTTAACTCGACGCCCTTCGACACTGCAGATGGCGGAAAAAGGGCTCGGAAAATCGATATGACATTATTCCCAATGTGTTCTATCTCCATCTTTTACATTACGTCTTTCGCGCACATCTCGTATCACTTTCTTTCTTTTATTTTTCACCTCGACTTCCTCTCTCTTAACTTTCATCCGCATCTCTTCCATTTTACCTCTCTTTCTTTATACCTCTCTCTTCCGGTCTTTACCCTTCGATAACCAACCCTTCGAGATATTAAACCTGATCTAAAAAGAGCCGAATGTAGCTTTCATCACTTCGTATGAAGTCGACCACGTTCAATGACGTCTCTTTTGGTAATTCAAGATAGATTTCACGATCATGAAATCCGAAATTTCGCAACGACTGCAAGAATGTTACGACGAAGGATAATCACGTGACATTCAACCCTTTTTGTTTCCAATTATCCATCTTTCGCAACTCTAATGAGAACACATTACCTATTCTGTTTGCAAAAATTGTTTCAGTCTGCAGTTCGCGATTCTTATTTAAATTTTAACATGTATAATTATGTATACTTCGCATATTCAATTTGAAATTAATTAAAAAGAGTTACTTTTGTTTAAATATTTGAAAATCAACATTTCTCTATTCCCTGAATTCAATGTAATTTCATTTTTTAATTTTTAATAGTGAGCACTAGTTTTTAGCTCTTGTGATAAAAAAATATGATTGAGTACCGGTCAAAGCTAGTTGACCCGAAAAGAAGAGGAGAAGCCAATTTAATTATTTTTTAATTAAAGCATCATGCGGCAGACATAGGGATATCATAGAAATGAGAACGCGTTTTTAATTCTCTCAGCACACACACTTACCGATGATCATTGATTTGTTTACGAGATTTGTAATCACATAAACTGAAATAAAAATTCTCTCACAAACGTCCTTTATAAAATATCAATTCCGAGCACACAAAATAGTATAATTTTTTTTTTTAATTTAACTTCAATATTTAAATAAAAATAATTTAAATCTTTTTAAAGACAATGCATTAAGATATGTATCTTGTTGAATTTATTTATACATCAAATATATGAAAGAAAAAATTATTGTATGCGCATATTTTCTGTAAAATGTTAAAATATTTTTCAATTATTTCATTAATATTCGATCGCGGCACATAAATCGAGTACCAAAACTTGTGTTCATAATTAACATAACTTTAATACGCGTTTACTCGCTACTAAAACGCGGTACATTTAAGAGGACAGAAGAGCACTTGCAAAAAAGCTAGGACACTTCAGTACGGCTCTTTATGCTGTTAAAAAATGGGTTAATTAAGCCGCATATTAATAGAATATTATGTGCATTTTTGCAAATACATTAAGAAGTAGTATTTACTATATTATTTTGTACAAATAAAACAACGTCGCATCTTGTACAAATATTAATTTTGATATAAAGTAATTCACTTGAGATTATTTTAAACTTTGTTTAAAAGCGTTTAATTTAATAAAAACCTTATTATTACATTAAATTTCTAGTAATATAAACCAGGTATTTAATTTTATAATCACACATTTAAAAAATATTAAATTTACTATTTTTATAATCGTTTCTTTCTTCGTACGTAATATAACTTTTCTATTATGCATAATAATCGTTTTTTTTTAAATACAAGTTGATATATTTTGTGATAATTTGTATAACTTGATACAAGTACATATAACATATATAAAACTTTTTATATCACGGTGATATCAAATTTCTTATAATATAGAACGTAAATTGTATTTTACATGAAGTTATACATATGTCGGAATTATAGAAAATCATGGATATTATTGCGTATTATTGGGCGCTATACGCGACAAGTACTGAACATTTCTCGATTGAACTTTTCATCGCGTTCTAATATCGCAAACTTTCTCTTTAAAAAAAATGGAATACCCTTGCTGGAGTAAGTTCTTCAAAGTTCCGGCCCAAAGGACTTTCTAGAAATGGTCTTCGAGAGTTCAATAAGAACAGCAGCCAGCTTAGTGTAGATTTTTGAGATCACGTCGAAGAAATTCTGATCCTACAGCTTTTCGCTGTCAATCGATATTAATTTCATCATTCAAAAGAAACGGTTTTGTGAAGTAAAGATTTACAATATATTTATAATAACTTACAATGATTATATATGATTCAAAAAAACGTATAATAATTTCAGTTACAAATAAGTTACGTTAAGTCTATTTTATAACATTTTTTTTACAAATTGTCTATAAAATATATAAAATACTTTTGCAAAAATTTTAATATTTTTCAATTATTTAAAAATATTTTATTAATATTCGATTGCGGCGCATAAAACTGAATTATTTAAAAAACTTTTCATCATTAAAATTACTACTATTTATGATACTAATGTAAGAAATAACAAAATCTAGATATTGAGTTGTAATTTGTCTCTCTTTACTCTTCTATGTCTTTTATACATTTATACATTTCCTGTTCAAGTTCTCAGCAATGTGCAAGCATCACATCGCTTGATAAACTTTTCTCTTGTAGGTCAAGTTGTGAAGAAAATTTATGTACGCTTTATGAAGACTAGTGCTTAATGGGTTGAAAGAAAAGTTGCAGAAGTCACGGCTGAAATATAAAGTGCTAGAAATAAAATATAAGCTATGAGAAAACTCTTGGCGGCTGGCATCAGTTTGTTTAAGAATCATCGGCATGAAGACGAGGGATAATGTCAAAGACGACATTCTATACCTTCAGGGAACTGTCGTCAGATATCCGAGCTCCTTTTATTTTCCAATGTAGAAAACTGCGAGACAGAAAGTAAACATCTATTCTGCTACGCATCTTTTGCTTACTTCTCTCCCCTTCTACGAAATCAAGTTTAAGCTCGAATTTAAACAAAGTTAAAAGAATAAGAGCTGTTTTCTGACATATGCACGAGCTCTACTTATAAAAATTACAAATGTTATATTAATAAGAAATATTAATAATAATTCTTGTCAGTTTTAATAAGTACATTAATCAATGGAACAAATTTTTTTCCTTATTCTTAAAAAGAATTCAAGAATAATCATCGCTTATTCATTCAATCTGCTTGCTATATGTACTTCTGATATCAATGTCTTAACACCTTTTATAGAAATATACAAAATTATAAAAATATTATTTGTAAAGCAAATTAAAATTATATTGATAAAAAGCTATATAATTAAGTCGTTGAACTAAAAATTATATGTAAGTAAATAAACTTATTTAAGCTGGAAAATTTGTATAGTGGGATACCCTTTTAATAAAAAGAGCAACGTAGAAAAGATCTTTCTAAAAGAACTCTTCACAATCGTTACATATACATTGATAAATCGATAGCTACCCTCAAGTTTCGAAGCTTCATCTAAAACTCATTACCCGCCAATTTCTCATTCGTTTGCGCTATCCACTGCTTCCGTAAAGAAAGTTACAGCAGCTTTATGCCATGTAGCTCGGAAATTATTAAAACATCAAATTCACATAAAGCTATTCATATCTCCCTCTGTCTAACCTCGTTCCCTTTTTTCTGTCCGTAAGCCCGGCATTACTCTTAATGGATTCCGCGAGTTCTGGAGCGGTACTTGTTCGCCATTAAATCCTGATGTGCGGTGGGATCTTAGCAGGTTTTCCTTGCAAAGTGCATGGAATAATTCGAATAAAAGTGAACAAAGCAATCCGTTGAAATTCGCAATGGTGATCACCCTGTTGCACTCTCTGATGGAGTGCAGAATTATATAAATTCCTTTTTTAGGGCGGGAGTATAGTGTCTTGCAGTATAACACATAATGCATAAAAAAAATGAACCAATTAAAATCCTTCATTTTTTTTCCTTTCAATGAAATAAAAGAATTTGATAAGTTAATTTTCTAATGCATTTATATGCATCATGCGTTGATGCAACGGCCTGTGCTCTGGTCTATATTGTAATAATATTATTGAATGTCATAAAGTCTGTAGAATCGATACTTGTCGCTACTTGTTAACGTCAGCGTAAAATATGTAATTCATGGAGAGTAATGAGAGTGTCGGTAATAAATTACATAAAATACTTAATTATCTTGAAAGTGAATATCTTGAAATTAAATAGATATTATGTAATATGATTCAGAAATAAATGACTGCACAGACGATAACAAACACAAACCTGTCAAGAAATGTTCCCATTTCTTCATTTTGTTATGATCGCAGTAAATACGGGGGCGCAAAAATAAAGTTGCCTGTTATGTTCTTGGATCCAAGAAGATTCTCGGATGAAACTTCCACTCTGCTGAATCGGCAGAATTCGTCGTTGTGATATGAGATAGCCGAGCCGACACATCGATCATAGTTGAGGGTCACTTTACGACTTCGAGCGATTCTCGTTTGGTGCCGTCCGCGAATCTCCATTTCCGCTTCCGATAGGAAGTAGTCACTAGCATGAGAAAGCTTTTCGCGAGATAGTGTAATCTATAACCATTTTTGATGTTTTATTATTTCAGTTATTTTGTATTATGCACTCTCTTTGATTAAATCATGCTTCTCTATCTCACGTTGCCTCACGGAACAAAAAAATATTATAGGTATCTATAAATTTGGGTAAATTAATAAAGCTAAAAACATAGAGAGAGAGAAATGATACGCTACAGATGAAGAAAAGTATTTATGGAAAAAGAAAAATATGGATACACGTTTTATATTAGCACATTAATGGAAAAGAAAGAAATTACAGATGATATTAATGCATTTTCTAGGAATGCAAAAACGTTTCGCAGAAATAATTTTCTTTCTCAGTTTCGGTTTTATTATACTACTGAAATCATAGCAATCACATGTCATCGCGTTAATAACTTATACAATCTAGAGAATATTCAATTGAGAATGGTGTAGCCATTAGTCGTATTGTATTGAGTCTGACAGTCACACAAACGTGATGTAAGATTGGACGTTTCGGGACGATTTGTCACGTGTATGTCCAACATAGTAGTCGTTATTGTCAAGCGGTTCTGCCCGCAATTCCACATAGCCGAATGAGTAAGCACAATACTCTCGCGTTCCTTGCTCGCGTTGTCTGTCGGGATCGCCGAGGAACGTACGCCGGAACGTATACACGGAAAACCAATTAGGATAGGTACACTACGGAAGTTACAGTCAAGTATTCTCCCAACAATTCCTGATACAAGCCACAATGCAATTTCTGCAAGTAATTTAAACCCCTCCCGGGCTAATTCTTTCGCCGAGCACTGTCGAGCACTGGCAATCGACGTGATTAGATCAATGTGTCAACACAGATTCTACAAATGTTTCCCGGAAAGCGAAGTGTTCACTAATTGTTTGTGTCATTTAATCAGTTAAATCCCAGCCATACTTATCGCACAACACGTAGAATGCATTTCTACAATATGCGCGTATTTAGAAAAAGTACGAAAACTTTTCACAATAATGCGTTAAAAAGTAAAGCGTTTCTAAAATAACACTTAACGTTTGATTTGAAAGTCAATAAAATACGAAGTTAAACTGGCGTATCAATGAAATAAGGAAAGTTGAGCCGTTCTAAATTGAATAAGTAATGTTCCATCTTCATTTCGTAGTACCTCCGATTTCTGCCCCGTGTCGTTAACTCTTACTTCCACGTCACGTCTTGGTTTCCTCGTCCAATTTTTATTGATTTCCCTAACGACGTGGTTATAATTCATAATACGTTAAAATGCGATGATGTTCCTATCTTTGACATCACGTTTCAATGAGAGCTTCGTGGGTACAAACATACTGAATAATCTGAAGGTAACTTACAAATAAACCTATACCTTTCCGACCCTCGCCGAATTTAATGAAATTTTGTACATTTGTAGAACAGATAAAAATAATAGACACGTATCTTTTTATATCGGCAATTATAGTGCAGATTGGAGGGTGAAAATTACCCTTATAGTGATAAGCACGAACACCTAATTTCTTGCATTTTAGCTTACTCTATCAGAGCTAATGCTAAATTTTAGAGGATGATGAGAGACTACCATGTTTCCTGAAAGCAAATCCAGTGTAAAAAATGTAGAATTCAAAATGGCAGACTCAATATGGCGATCTGCTGAAAAAGAAAGGTAGGTTTACTTGTTAGTGACGATAATCTCTTTAACTCTTATCTTTAAAAAAACATGATCAAGTTGGGCGATTTTCAATGTATTTCAAATGTAAATTATCAAAACTATCACGAGATTTTAGACAAGACGCGAGTATTTAAACTAAAGAAAATGATATTTATTAAAATTACTACAGATTAATTAAAATTATTTAACAAAATGAAGAGGATGTAAAATGTATTGTTACAATAAAACAAAATTGGTCTAAAAAAGAGAGAGAATATATATTAATTCTGTATGCGTACAGTCTAACTGTGAAAATGTACAGCATTTAACTTATAAAATATAACTGTATGCTAAAAAGAAATAAATCTAGAATTTATTTATTCACTTTCAGCTTCGTGCTAAAATTTAAGAAATTTTAATATGTATCAATAACTTGATGTTAAACAGGTGTGTAATATAATCTGTTACATTGTAAATCGTCGGTATATTGTAAATCATCTTGGCCATTTCCACGCCGCGGATGCGAAGATGGAAGAAGCGAGATGACGTAGGGGACGTTATCATCTTTATGATCGCACAGGAGCGCGTCCGGGTGCGGGAAAATCCGAAGGCTTCCTTAACAGAAATGCGAAGCGGCGAGACTCTATCGGCGTCTCGGAATTGAAAACTCGGGGACAGGAGAGCGCGCGAGTTCTCCGTGGAGATATTCTCGCACCTTTTTTCCAAGCGGATTACTTCGTGTCACAATCGAATGAATGCGGTCATCGAACGCGAGAAAAATCCGAACGTCACTTTTTTATATGATTCGCGGCAAGATAAAAATATGCGTATATTACAACGAAACGCCATTAATGTCCATAATTAGACATTGCTTTGTAAAAAGATGTAGAATTATACAAAAACATTATTGTATCTTCTTAGTTGACACAGATATGTATATGAGATAATGCTTGCAGCAAAAAGAATAATCTTCTCGTATCAGATAATCGTAACTAATATGTCTTTAATCTATATTAAATTATTAATAAAAGATTTAATAAAATTATATAACTAATGCTGTATTTACTCGTCTCTTGTGTACTGTACGGTAATATCGGCAGTAATGCAGTTTCGTTTCAAACCTGCCTCGAACGTGGACATTTTCAACTCTCTTGTGGAAGAAACAGCAAAATCCACCTACCACGAAGTAACACAGATAACAATGAGAATAACAAAGTTGAGAACAAATGGTCTTGAAGCATCTCGAAAGGCTAATCTTCTTGTAGCGAGAAACTGGATTTTCCAAAGAATTGGAAAGAAAACCACAGAGTCATATAAGAACAATGCAACGGGACGCTTGTCGCATTCACGACATTTGCATTCCGTCCGCGTACCGCAATATCCTCGTCGATATTCGCGACGTGAAAATCGCTCGTGCGTTTCATTGATTTGGCCGAAATTGCACGAGAGTTGGCAGGAATAAACGAAGAAGAAAGAAAACGTATCCCTGAAGAGAATTTAAAGATCGGATGTACGCATACGTGAATATTGGGAATGCAAACGGATAAAAAAAGAGTCTCTTGACGAGACCTGTTTAAAATTGTACGTTCTAATATAACGACAGGGAACATGTTGTGCACATCATCGCGTAAAATACGAATTACGTAGACGCGTCAATATAATTGATTGATGCGGTGCGGAACAGTATTTGTCCATTTTAATTAAACGAATATCAATGGATTTTAATGTCTCGTTAATTGTTACGATTTACAATCGGTATAGTAGAATTTAATGTTGTCGTGACATTAGAATCTTTGGACTGGTTGTTTATTAAATCAAATTAGTACATTTTTTTTATATGGAACTATGATTTTATATTCACAGTTTAAAAACAAATACGAATGTGATATTTATGAAAATTTGATTTCACATACAAAATATCAGGAAGAAGTGACACTGTTTCAGAATTATTTTTAGTAATTTAGTATTAAAAAATGCAAAATTAATTGTTGATAATTAACGAGGCAAAAAAATAAAGTCAGATATAATAATCTCGTATTATAGAAGATTATTTCAGAAATATAGGACGAGTAATATTAAAATGAGAATGGATGTCCAAGTCGAGTAAAGAGGACTACGGATAATATACGAACCACGATTTTCCCTCAGATAAACCGCGAATCACCAAAAAGGACCTTTCAGGGGCTATGAAAAGCAGCGAAGGATTTATTTATAGATCGAGTGGTGAAAGTCCTCTTCCATTCACATTAGTCTTCTTCCGTGTCATCGTACGACGTACAAGCCGTTTATCCTCAAGTGGCGTAAGTTAAACTTCAAAGTCCAATAAATTCATGTATGACACATGTTTTAACAAAATTTATACAATATTTATTTTTAAATTTAAAATACTTGACTTCCAATTTCCATATACAATTTCCATACAAAACGGCACAAAAGATTGGTTATCAAGATGATATCTACTTGTATATAGAAGATAATAGAACAATAGAAAAACAATATTTCCGTTCGCGTGTTTTGTGACGATTCACATGCAGTGAAAAACAGTGAAAATAAAATTTTCGAAAATTTAGTTCGTTGCAATATAACATAATAATGTGACCTCGATTAACTATTTGCTCGACGCTTTCGTGAAATTTTCAGCACGATGGGACTGCGTATACGAACGCTATCGGTGATTTCATTTGAGATGAATCGAGCCTTTGTCCCCCTTTTGGTCACTCGATGGACGAAATCTGAACGCTCGCGATAAAACAGAACGGCGCAAATCAGGAATAAATTCGACCACGAATTAAATCGAGAATTGTCATTGGACTATCGGGTATACGCAAAAGTAAATCGAAAATTAATGAATGTTATAAATGATACAAACCGCTGAAGAATTATGATTTCAATTAAATCGCCTGCGAAAAGTACTAACGGCCGATGTGATTCCAAATTGTGCGGTTTTGCCTTTAATTATCCATATTCGTTACGCTACATGAACATTACATTACGTACACTCTTTTCTCTCCTTCCATCATGCATAAAAAAAACTGTTTTCTAATCTTTTTACTGGTCATCTAAATTATAAAATGTATATAATATAAAGATACAAAAATATGTTGATAAATAATCATAAAACATTAAACGTGATAAATGTAGTGTGATATATATATATTATATATATGTATATACATATATATATTAACTAGTAATGATATACCATATTATTAATTGATTGATAAAGGTTCATTATTCCTATTTATAGACTGATGTAAAATTCAACTGCAGAACATTTCGTTCAACCTTCGACACAAATCTCTCTTTTGTAATAGTGCATTAAAATTTATCCTCAAAGCTCAATGTTATTTTCCTGTCTCTTTATATGTAATAAACAGCTTCGCACTCCCGAAAATAACGACATCAATATCTCTCCGAGAGTATATCGCACAAGGATTAAGAGCTTTTATTGAAAACGCGGCCACTTTGATATGCATTGCCTTGAAATGGGTTAGATAGCCTAGCGGTTCCCGGAAATCTGAGACGAAATGCCATAATCGATATACCGTGACTCCATTTTGGCCGGACATGCAACTACGAGTTATGCGTCCCATGTACCATGCGGCCTGTTTGCGGAGACGCGGTATAGCCGTGCGCTGCAACGTCCGCCATGAAACTACGTGATGTTTAATCCGTCTATAATTGGAGAACGTCTTGTCGCCAAGAAAGATATTTTCTTGCTTAAGCAATCCAATAATAGTGTGTGACATAAATAGCCGTTATTTTAATTCGTCGTACAAATTATTCATTTAAATGATAAAAGCTATTTTTATAATAACGTTTCATAGAATATACGTTGATTTATACGCAAAACCTTTAATGTATATTATTTTATAAATTATAATTAATATAATATGTATATTAATTAAACAATTAAATTATTATACAGATAATATTGGAAGCTGTATAAGGTAGTTTAATATCAATAATTTGAATATAAAGTCTGTATGAATATATATAATATGAAAAATATTGTTTTTTATATAAAAATTCTATCTGTTATTTAACATTCGTAGAATTTGACTTTTGTAAATATTATTTTTTGTAGAAAAAAATTTAGTTTCTTCATCAAAACAATTGTATTATATGAACATTTTATTTTTGTCTAAAACCTTAGTTTATAATTTTGTATATAATTCTTAAATTTTATTTTTAACAATACTGTGGCACGCACATCTAATGTTAATAAAAATCGTCAAATTATAGTCTTCCGAGTTCATATCAGCGATTCATCTGTGATCATGTTAATAAATCATAATGTGAAACACTTTTTCAAAACAATAGTTTTAATTCCTGACATCGTTCAAAGCTGTACTCAACTGCATTTTAAATGTTGTATACACATATGTATGTGTATATGTGTGTGTGTGTGTATATAAAGTATATATATATATAATATTTATAGTACCAAGTTTCATACATCTTTTTTTTTGTAATTCTTCTCTTTGATTGTTATATTGTAACATGATAGTAATAAAAGTTCTCATTCTCTTACCATTATATCTATCGACCCTTGGTATTTTCCGTAAAAATACCGAAGAGCATTTTATTCACGTTCAAAATATCAATATGCTCGTAGCGATCAGTCTTAAAATGTCGATATATTCATTTAATCTCGACTATACTTTGTAAAAGTACAAAAAATATAGGTAACTAATAAAAATACGTTCAAAATATAGATTAACAATAAAAATAGGAAAGAGGTAACAAAAGAATAAAAGTAAATAATTGAAAAACATACCACACGATGGAGAGAGTCGGGACGATGGAGAGGAAAGGTATAGGAAAAGGAAGTTAACTGAAGAAAGGGAAGAAAAAAGGAGGAAAAAGAGAGGGAAAGAGAAGGATAGAGAAAGAGAGAGAGAGAGAGAGAGAGAGAGAGAGAGAGAGAGAGAGAGAGAGAGAGAGAATGTGTGTGTATAAAATATATCATCTTTTCAATTCTCTTTCATTTGCACATTACTCCTTTACCTCAAAAGTGAGATACAACTCAAAAAAGTGCTTTTCTAGCAAACTAACTTAACCTCATAAGAAAATCATCAAAATTATCACAACTCAAAAAGATTTTTGATGGTTGTAAAACAAAGTACATATTTTTCACCGATGTTATTTGATTAGTTAATTTTCTGTCAAACTGAAAAATAATTTTCCCTTTTTTTTCTAGGAAACTTAACTTTTTAAGTTGTATCAATTTTAAATTATATAAGGGAACGATATATATGAATTATTTATACTATAGATATCAAAATTTATTCTATTATATAAAAATAGCTAACAAGAGTGATTAACTTTGCTAACATGAATACTTCTTCAATTATTTCAACTTCCAACATAGGTGACTTTCTATGAGATAAACTAAAAATTCTATTCGAAAACTCATAGGACCTTTGCACAGCTGATTACCGACAAACTTGGTGATTGGTTCGAATTAACTTTAATCTTGTTTAAAAACTTTGTACGTACGATCTACCTTACTTACTTTAAAAATCGTAGTTAGTTCACACACACACACACACACACACACATAGAGGATTAGTTGGAAAAAAGTTTCCAATGCAATCCTCTCTCTCTCTCTCTCTCATTAAATTGAACTACAACAGCTTTACAACTACGAAAAAGCATACGTTTGAGTACAAGATAATAATACTTTTAAAAAATGAGCTCTATATTTATATTAACGTAAGAAGTCACCATACATGTATATGTACTTTTTATAGTAAATATATATAATAATTTCTTATATTATATATAATATAAAACTTTCTCTCTCTTTCTTCTTGCATTTTTTGCTTTCTCTTGACAATATAAATCAAATTTTTATTAATAGTAATCCTATTAATTATTGTTATATACGTTATTAATACGTTAATTTATAAAACATTTAACGATACTGAGACATAGAGGTAACCCGTAAACCGCTTAGCTTTTTGTTGAAGAAATACTTATGGAAACTTTAAAAATACTATTTGTTATACACACATTGATAATTTTATTTTAAGTTTATTAAGTTTATATTATGCAAAAATTGTTTTGTTATTTTACAAAATTAATTTTCTAAATAATTCAATTATTCGAAGATACTCGATCATCAGTATTATTCCTATTTTTTCAAATTTTTAATTAAATCTAATTCATTATTGTGTAATTTCGAACATTATGCATAACAAATTCAAAATATTAAACATTTAACTATACATCATATATACATATACATATATACAAAAGCTCAAATATAGGTATTACACAAATGCCGTAATGCAAATGCAATGAAATGTGAATTTACGTAAGTTATCACGTCACATAGAATTTCCCTCGCCAACTACCGAGATAGAGAGTTGATTTTTCGCCGATAAAAAATTCAAATTTATGCCAGACGCAAACAAAAGGAATTTTTTCCATTTTAAATTACCTTTTCTCTTTTTATACATTTCGCTAATTTGCATATTAACGTGTGGGATATTCCTGCCTTACTCTTTTTGAATAGCTGATTATTCTACGGAAGCAATAGCTACAAAAATAAAAAAAGTTTATCCGAAACTGTCGAATTTCAATATAACGATTGGACGATGAGGACACTAACGCATTTGATTTATCCGTGATTTATCTAAAAGTACACAATTTCACAATGTTGGTGGGAATATTAAATTTATATTATGAATTAATATATGTAAGCAATAATTAGGTATTATGATTTCATCGTTCTATCATAATCGTTGCACTATTATCTTGAACAATTAACATTTACCTCATTTTAATGATTCAAGGCTTATTGTCTCGCATAATCCAATATCAAAGCCCAATTTATAGAAGCGGAAAGGATGGATTAATACTGATGGGATTAATGTTATGCGCAATCTGCATATGCAAACATTTAAATGCACCGTTACGTACATCAAAATGACAATTAAATTTTAACACCTTATATTGACGTTACACGATAATTAATCTATAAAAAAAAAAACGAGTATTCAGAAGAAAATAACAGCAACGATGCACCAAATTGGATATGCGACGATATGCAAGTGGAGCGTGACGACTGTATATGTACAAATTTCACAGAGATGTCGGACGACGGAACTCATGTCGTTACATTATCTGTCGCGTTGCATTATGGCATAGTACTGAAACGCGAGGCAAACAGGTACCCTGAAAGAAAACTCCGCGCCTCTCTATCTCTCTAGTAAGTTATTTCGGGAGATAGTTTGCGTACGTGCTTGCTACCGCATGACGTACATACTCGAATGCAGTCCACGAATTTATAAATGCGAATTACAGCTTACTCGTGTACTGTTCAACCTTGAAGATAAATTTATGTTTCGACACGAGCAAATCAGTATGATGTAAAACGATCACGCACTTTCAACGCATCGTTATTATTGTCTACGACGAAGCGCTATAGTCAGTCGTATCTTCGACTTCAATATTTAAAAAATATGCGTTTAATTGATGAATAAATATTTAATTTTCCGAAAAATAAGGGGATATTTTTTATTTAAAAAACTTATGTGTGAGTATCGATAATTTCCCTTTTACTAAATTATTAGATACTTTCAGATATTGGATTAGATATTAAATATTATAGTTATGAAGTTGTGTTTTAAATGAATATTGTAGATTTTGTTTTTGAAAAGTATAATCGTATGTATTACTTACGTTTTAACCTATTCGGGTGTAAACTCATTATTCTGCTTGCTAGTTCCACTTTAGCTTCAATACGAGATCGATGATCCGAAGGGAAGGCGAATGGAATTGCAAAGCAAGTTCTCTCACGGTGATCGCTAAGTGGTTTAGCAGAGATTTAATTCAGCTTTCGACTTCGCTTTGTTCGTTTCAAGAACGACAGCTATTTCAAAGATTAACATTAGCCTGGTCAAAATTTACTGGACCGATGCTGGTATTTGCAATTTCTAATGCATCTTCATAAAACTAAGGGCGTGTTCACACCTCAACAGAAAAGCAGCTTAGTCAATTAGAACTTTGTACTGGTAGTAAGCAATATAGAAAGCTGAAATTGTCGTCTATCAGCGCGAGTTCTAATTGACTACTGCTTTTCTACTTTCTGCTTTCCTGCTTTCTAGTTTTCTGTCAAGGTGTAAACGCGCCTTAACAAATGTTTCTACATAGTTTCCTTATTAAACAGTGCAAGGCTTCGAATTTCGATAACTCTTCCAAAAAATCACTTCACTATTTTATTTTATTATTTTATAGAATATTCATAGTGTAACGGTTACAACTAATTCCTCAATTGTAGAAAACTTTATATATCTTAATTTTCAAACTAATATTTTATCATCAAAAGTAGCATATTGAGATTTTAACACATTAATAATTTTCTTTTTATGTTCTTAGCCTATTTGGGTGTAAAATTAATTTAAATAAATGGAAATTAAAGAGTGTGTGGTGACATCTTAGGGTTAAAATTTGCCTGTAATTAAAATGTATGAAATTGGTTAAATCTTTATAGATTTGGACGTGCTAAACTCGAATGTGAACTTTAAAATTCTCGAAAGTCTGAGGAACTTTGTAAAAATGCAATTTTTCTACACAAAAACATCGTTTTGCAACAAAATATTTCTTAATAAACAAACAGTAACTGTAAAAGAAGAAGTGGATCTTTCATTGATATTTTTCAGTAGGAGAAAGAGAAGTGCTTTGATATATGTTTTATTTTCATCAAAATTGCACATTTTTATGGTTTCATGCTTTGTAAGCTCAGGTTACATTTCCTATCCTGTCTGCGTCTTATGTAACAAAGATGTGTTATTCTTTGGTCGTAAAGTTACAAAAAAGTACGATACGTGTCGCCGCGATGTAATAAAAATAATAATGACAACAAAATATCTTAATATACAGATTCAGACTAATGAAAAAAACGCAATTTTTCTGCAGAATTTTAGTCCTAAACAGCCACCGTTTTTAAATATTATATATATTAATATTTTAATTTTCAGAATAAATATATTATGAACATCTCTGAAGGAATGAAAAAATATAAAAATAATTAGAAAGAATTTTCATATAAGAATTTTTCTCTGAATTATTTAAATTTATTATAATATAAAATGCAGTATAGAAATATGTAATAATAAATTTGATTTAATTTTTTTAATATACGATTTTATTTAATATAATTTTTTTTAAATTTGATTAATCGTAACACGTAAACCGTTGCGTAATATATAATGTTATAAATAATTTTCGGCACAGATGGATACTCTATGACTTATAGTTACTCAAGCATATCTCTCTTGTCGCGCATTACCGTTGCATATGCGATGTTATGAGCATCTGTCGTATGCAATAAATATCTGCATATTCCAAGTTAAGTTACATCATACATACAGAAAAAGTTATATCAGAAGCATTCTATCAAACAGAAAAGAGAAAGAGAGAGAGAGAGAGAGAGAGAGAGAGAAATATGTTAATTTTATGAATATATTCTTAAACATGAAAAGCGTTCATTGATTTTATTTATTAAATAAAAGAAAGCCATTAGTTTTTCTAGAATATATTATAATTAATACACAAATCACTCATTTTTTAAAATCTAAAAAAACATAGTATCTCAGAATATATTTTTTCTTAAAAAATCATGCTAACATCTAAATATACTTTATTGTCAAAACAAATATAATTTTGAAACTATAAATAATTAGAAACTGTCGTTAAAATTTCAGTTTTAAAAATAAAAATAAATAGATTAATTTTCTAATTTTTTACTAATTATAAATATAATTAATGCCATCGGAATTTATTTTAATAACATCTGGTACTTTATCAAAAAATAATATAAAATTGTTTAATTTAAAAAATTATGTTAAAACTTCTGTTAAATATTATATACATAAACTGCTTATTTTCTCAAATAATCCATAAAAAATGCACGATTTCCAGAATTGCTAACATCACTCATATATCGGATAATGCAAATTCTCTTTAGAATATTGGGTTCTGTCCCTTTATAGGTTTTACCATCTCAATGAATTATGCTTGGCCTCCGTAACATAAATTATAAACGTGCCATGTGTTTGATAGAACCCAAACTTCGTATTATCGATTTAATCACGATTGTTTCAATTATATTTTCCTGCAGTCGTAACATCCATTACTGCAGTTACAACAACAAGGGTGAAATGGTGAAGGCAGACCATTATCAATATCCTGAGACGTTCCATCGCTGAATATCATGTCATGAGGCATTAAATGGGCACCTGTCACCGCACATTTGGATGCGACGTGTCATTGTGTGCATTAAGAAAGGATACATGCGCTTTGCATGCAATAGCAGAAATTCGTGAGACAAACTCAACTGCATGCTGACGAAGATTCTAAAATTGGCAAACAACAGTAATGAACAGCGCTGTTGGTACTCCTTATAAATGTAAGCATTTTATTTGCATTGAGTGTCTGATATCTTAATATAATTCATTGTTGGTTGTATGTTAATTTTAATTTAATTTCATTTATTTTAATACTTGTAACTTTTAATTTCGGATAAATACATGAATATTTTAAAAATTCGTACAGATCTTTAAAGCTATAATTCTTAATTTTTTTTTAGCATTGCAGTCAATAAAATTTTGAACAAAAACAAAAAGTTTTTAAACGATCTTTACAATGCTATGCTTTCCCATGCAATCGATATCACGTAACAATATTTTACCGCTTATCAATGGTTTTTCGATAAGCAAAGCTTTTCTCCGTTTGTAGCTGATACACTTACTTTTTAGCTGGAATCTATTCGGTAGCGGAGATATTACTAACGCGCGTCGCATTTGCGTCGAAGTAAATTGCGAAAATAAGATACACCGATTTCCCGGGGAACATCATCAGATTAAATACATGTATTTATGATATTTCACATCTTAAAAATTTTGCCACTATATTGTTTACAAGAACGATATAAAAATACTGAGTTTTTTAATTTAAATTTCGTGTGTGAAAGATTTCGAATTGTTATCAAAAGTCCAAAAAATTTTCAAAAATTTTCGAAATGGCTATAACCACTTAATTATAGATAAGGAAGTAAATTTATGTCGCGACTGACATTTATTACCACGAGTCATAAATATACGTATATTATGCGTAGGGGAAAAGTACAGAAATGAATTTCGCGATAGTCATATGACATCGGGCATCTTGCACGAATTTATTCGAAAAAGTTGGTTAATCCAAACAATATCAACGTAATCTACGTTAATACGTTGAGCAAAAGTATCGTTGATGCACGTATCACGGCAAAACAAGGAACAAATAATGTGTAGTCTCGTATTCGTCACAGTAGGCAGCAAACGAGAAACAAACGTCCGCGCTAAATGCACCCCCCTCCTCCCACACACACACACACACACACACGCACACACACGCAACACACACACACATCATCCCTATCCACTTTCTAGTTTCCTAACTAAAATGAAGAGGAACTGTCCCGACATCCTATTTCCCTCTGAATCTCTCAGCGATGCAACCAACAAAAATGAGATAGTTAAATTTTTTACTGCGTAACGTGATCTCATATTAAACTGAACGGTAGTCTAGGGAAGGATAAGAGTTTAATTGTATTTTAACTATCTGAATTAATTCGTTAAAGACGACGCAAGCTGTTCCTGCGCGCAACAGATACGAGAAATTTACGATGTTAATAAAACAGACGAAAGATGACAAATTTCTCGCATTTTTATTGATTGTTCAAACCGTTGTTTTTTGATAAATTCAAGTAGAATTAAATAAATTTAATATTAATATTTCTACATACTCTAGTATAGAACATATTCAAAATATTATATACTTTATATTGAGATTCAAGTGTTTTTATTTAAATATCTAAGCAACTTCTAGTTAATTAATTACTGAATAAGATTACACATACAATATCTAATGAATGCAGTAATTCATTCATAATGCAGCAACGAAAAATTGTCATTCCACCATTAAACAGTAATTTCAACAAATTGACATCCAGCAACAACAAATGATAACATAAAAAGAAGAGCCATTCGTCGAGCAATAACAAACAAAAAAAAAACAACCAACGGTATCATCCACCACGAAAGAACGAAAGAAGGAATGTATCAGTCGCGCAAAACACAACAGCTATAAACAGCTTCGTCCAATTAGAGTTTACCAATCAGATAGTCGCATATCCGCTATCGAACACCGAAAAGCGATCGCGTTCCGTCTCCGTCGACAATCCCACTATTTAGCAACGCAAAAGACAACATCACCATAAGAGTCGCGTTCACTAGTAAATAGTTAAATAACACATATAGGGCACAGTCACATGCCGCGCAGAAGAAGAGTTCAGCGGAGAGCAATCCCATAGGACTCTACCACCCCTACCGTCCGCGCAACAATAGGCAGAACTACTGCCGTACGCAATACTGTCGTTCTTTCTTTATGTCAACGTACGCTGATCGTCCCGAAGAAGCAACGTCGTTGCTGGCGTCGACGAAGCCTGCTTGATTTATCGCGGTTGGCGGGAGAGAAAAAGAACGAAAAAGAGGAGCCCTTCTCGTCCTCTCTTTGTCTCTTTCGCTCTTAGTCGAGGCCGGGGAGCATCATGACGGGGAATATCGTTTTCGAAGAGAGGGTAGTTCGTAACGACGTACAACGACCGCGGCGCCGGTACCGCGGGATCAGACTGAAATCCGCGCGAGCGGTACTCAGCAGACTCAGCCTCTTACAGGAAACGTTGGGGCGCAAGCGCTACCGGTGGGGGTTACTGGTTGCCCGAGAGGGATGGGCCACGTTTCAAAAAGAGAAGCTCCCGTCGATCCACCCCCGCACGGATCGATCGACTTTTCATCGACGCCCGTCGAAATACGAGCAACGACGGAACGTCGTCATCATCGGTCTCTTCGTCGTTAAATTAATCCACAACCGAGTTAAATAGTAAAACACTAGATTAAACAAAAAAAGAATAAAACAATAGAAGAAAATGCAAGTATAACTATGGATCAAAGTGTAATTAGCCTGTGCAGGCTAAAAGGAGAAAACGTTGTGGCGAACATTACGCTAATGAGGAATACGTTCAATAGAAACTAATGTTTGCTCTTTTCTAAATAAAAGTATGAATCTCTTGTGAAGCCTATCGAATCTAACCTTTGAAAAAAAAATTACAAAAGAGTGATATGTCCTATATTATGTAAAAATATTATTCGAATTACGTTAGTCAACAAAATAAAACATATTAGGTTTAATTGAAATAATTTATCATTTTTCTCTACAGTTTTCATAAAAATATGTAATAAATTTCTCATATGGTCTTTTAATTTTATATTGTATAAATATCAAATAATATGTATATAGTCATACTGAGAGAAAAAAAACATGATATGCAACTGTAAATTAACAACTCTAAAATTTCAGTTCTTGCAACTAGTTTTACAAAGTAATCTAATAAGTACTGAATGCTATATTTTTATGGTATTTAGTGCTTATTACTACATATATTAGTTCTTAATACTTTGTAAAACTAGTTGTAAGGGCTTAAATTTTAGAGTTGTTAATTATGTATTAAACATATTCAAATGCACACACGAGCGCACAAAATTAACTGATGAAGTCAATTTATTTAGTTTTATCTAAACTCGTCAAAACAGTTACTGTACGTAATTTTTATACCTAACTTTCAATTATACTTATATTTATAAAATTTAATTACTACTCGATATAGATATATGTTTACCATTTCTGGAGAAATGTTTTAATAGATTTTAATTATCAAAAATATTTTCACAAATGTTTATAATATTATAATTAAACTTTTTATCAAAAACAAGTAAAAATATTGACTTACAATTAGCAGTAAATATTAACGAACATTTCTCAAATATGCGCACAACAACGATGGATGGATAAGTAATTTAATAGCCAACACACTGAATAAGTAATTTAACACGTAAACTAGTCAAGGATGCAGTGAATGTATCTTGTGCAATATATACAATGAATAATATGTGTGTACATATGTGAAATTTAAATTATTAGATTACTCGTTCATACAATCGAGCGAATAAATAAAATGCAGTTATACAGTAAATTGATTAATTTTACAATGTTAAATATCATATTAACATACGATATCTTATTTTTTTGATCATTATGTACCCATAGAAGTAATTGAGGAAAAAAACAATTTATTTATAATTCATTTCCACATTCTCGTATAAACATGTGCAAATATTGTAAATTCGCTCGATGCCTTGTACTTTCATAAATACCATTTCACGACTGTTTATCTGCACAATAATGTGAATAAAAGTCAGAAATTAAAAAAAAAATCTTAAAACACTGCAGTGAAATGTAAGACATTTTGTCAATAATAAAACTGATGTAAAAAATACACTGTAAAAAAAGATCTGAAATTGAACTAGAATTGACTCAAATCAACCCAAACTCAGAGTTAAATATAGCGAACTAACTGTCGGGTTGCGTCAAGAAACATTTTAACGTTCCTATAATATCTTCCTTGTGTTAAATGAATATTGAATTTATTTCTATAAGGTATTTATACAGTTGACTAAACTACTTTTGGTAGTAAATGAAATAATTGTATTGTCAATTAAAGTACTTTACGAGTACGTTGAAATAAATCTGCAGTAAATAAGACTGATTTTAATATTTGACTATTCTACACAAAGTAACACGACAACTCAGTAAGTTGTTATCGATAGCAATTTTGGGGTAAACTCGACATCATCTTCACGTTCAAATGAACTTAATAAAGAATCAAATAAAATAATTCAATTAATTGAATTGATAATCCGATTACTTCAATCAATGATGTATATGCTTTGTTTTATGCAAAAAAAATTTAATTGACTATATAATATTATTTCATAATATTATTTCATTTGATAATTTATTAAGTTTACTAGACTCGAAAATGAAGAATGACGAGTCTATCCCGCAATTACTACAAGTAACTTATTGAGTTCCTAGTACTTTGTAGAATATAGTTCAAATATTTAAATCATTCTGTTCTACTGCAGATTTATTTCATCGTACTCATAAAATTATTGTAATGAAGAATATGATTACGTTTGTTTACTATATCAATATTAGTTTAGTCAATTTTTTATGCGTACTTTATAGAACTAAATTTAATGCTTATTTAACAAAAGGACAATATTAAATAAACAATAAAATGTTTCTTGACGCAACCCGACAGTTAATTCGTTTTAACGCTGAAATTGAGTTGGTTGAATCATCAATTCGAGTGGTTTCAACTTACCTTTTTTATTGTATACATTGAATTCTCACATGCTACCAAAACATATGATACATCTTTTTTTTGGAGACATGTTTATTTTATTTCCTTATTAAATATTATAATATTATATATATAATATATACATATATTAAACCAAAATCTAAAATACGGGTATATAAGCATTTATATACACTATATATACTCAATAAAATTTAGAGAATACTTTCGAAAACGCTAAAAATTGGGCAATATTCAGAACACCGTAACTCGGTGAAAAATCATCGCTTCAAAAAATTAAAAAAGCATTTTAAAGATTGAAATCTCTACTTCCGAAATCTATAATTGAAATTTCAATATGATTGATTTTACAGAGTTATACGGACACAAATGGATACCCGCCAAATCAAAAAATTTTTCACAAACATACAAAGGTCTGTCTCTATGGCGTGTGAGGTAAAAATTATACGAAAACACGGTTTACAGTAGTCGAAAAAGTGAATATTTACCTTTAATTTTTTTATTGAACGTTGTACGATTTTTTTTCACCGAGTTATCGAACATTGAAGCAAAAACGATCATTAAAAAAAAAATTGTTAGATTTGATGGATATCCATTTGTGTCCATATAACTCTGTAAAGTATGTATAAGTCATATTGAACGTAGAGATTTCAATCTTTAAAATGCTTTCTTAAATTTTGCCTGCGATGATTTTTCACCGAGTTACGGTGTTCCGAATATTGCCCAATTTTTAGCGTGTTTGAAAGTGTTCCCTAGATTTTATTGAGTAGAGTAATATAATCATTTATGTTTACATAATAATTTTATGCTATCGCATATTTTACCAATATAATTAGAGCATCTAAAATATGGATGTGTATACATATATTTTACATACATATTAATACGTACGTATACTTAAAATATGTATTTTATCCCTGTAAAATATTTCATCGCTATAAAATTAAATAGCTAATTCAGTTAGCTTTAAAGCGGTTGTATTTCACATGAAAATATTGGCTAAACATAGAAAATTCATTTGATTTGTTAGATTCACGTATACAACCTAAATACCTTCGTAGAAGATATCAATTTGATAAAGAAGCTATAATGCAGAGAATTAGCAAGTAATCTGTAATATAATTCTCTTTATCTCCACGAAATCTTTATAAATGCGCGAAGAATTTAACACAAGTCAATTAATTTAATCTTTATTACTTTAAAGAGACGCGCGCGTAAGAAATTGCAGCTGGCTTTCTCTTTCTAAAATAGATTCTCTAATTTTATGATTAATATCCCTATCTTAATGATACTACACATAATTTTTAAATAAACGGAAAATTCGACAATTCATTTTATTTTATCAAAGTTTAATTAATGCTGAAAATGTGCACAAAAGCGCTTAAAAAAGATAATCTCTTAAAATGTTTTAACAATTAAATTATAATTACTTTTCCAAATTTTTGAGCATACTTTATGAAATGACGAATTTATATGAAATTAATTTGTAATAATTCGTTGATATTTACGTTTTAGATATGAGAGACGGTAAAAAGCTTTAATAAAATTTGAATTCAGCACAAATGATTTAATTATTATTTGTATTGTGAATAACGCAAACGTATATTTTATTTAACAAATGAAATATATAGGTGTGTATATGTTTTAAAATGATAAATCATTTATAATTATATGAAGAGTTCACGTTCGTTTCTATTATGCATTATAACTTTGGATGTCCATTATAACTACAACTAGTGTGAATGGCATGCGAATTGGAGAGCTCTATGCAAAATAAACCCGGTTTTCTTCACCAAACTTGGCGAGGAATAAGCGGCCGAGAACTCATTTCATTTCTCTCTTATCATCTGAATTTATTCCCGTTATCGCTGCATCTGACAGTCGTCACTGAATAAGTTACTTTCCTATTTAATCTTTAATTTCGACATCCTTTTCACAACGAAGACAAACTAAGAATTTAGATACAATGTTGTTGAATTTTAAAATATGGATCAATGATAGCTGTATCTGACAAGTAAAATAGTAAGCCTCAAAAAATAAATTTAATAATAAAGTTAACAGTAAAAACATTTTAATTTAGTATATTATATATTATCAAGTAGAGAAGAGAGTTCACTTCTGTCGTATGTATGTAATTTTACGGAAATGCTTTTGTATTGTATAAAATATGTAACAAGAAATAATAAAATATTATTATATTAAGAATAATTCTAAATACTAAATATTTATCTAATACTCTTTCATAATGCAATAACAAAATAATAAAAAATTGCTGCTTCTCTGTCCATCCTGAAAAAAAAAATTTAAATATTAATTGTATATAAATATTAAATGTAATTATAAAATAATGATTATATTATTATTTTATAATTAGAATATAATTTTAGACTTGATTTTGGGAATAATTATGTTTATATGTTTTTTTATGTGTTTTTTATGATATCACAAGTTCACAAAAAGAAAAGTATCCTATACTGGAAACACAGCTATTCTTATGTATTTTGAGTCGCTGAATATGAATCTGACATAAAAATAGGATCATCTTCTGCAAATTTTCAATCTAGAGCAAAAAAATGGGTTAAAAGTCTCGAAATCGTCTTTTATTAATATATTTTAGAACCATTGGTAAAAACTTGTGATTAAATCTAGACTACGTGTTTCCCGAGTTGAGAAATACTTTTCAGCCGTCTATACGCGCCGTATCTACGTCCTCTACACCTCTTGCGTAACTTCTAACAATGAACTCTCTCTGATTGTCAAAGTTCATCGTAGAGGACGTAGATACGGCGTATAGACGGCTGGAAAGTATTTCTCAACTCGGGAAACATATAGTCTAGATTTAATCACAAGTTATTTTTGCCAATGGTTTTAGAATATATCCATAAAAGTAGATTTCGAGATTTTTGACCCATTTTTTTGCTCTAAATTGAAAATTTGCAGGGGATGGTTCTATTTTTATATCAGATTCGTATTCACCGACTCAAAATACATAAGAATAGCTGGGTTTCCACCAGAGTATACAGGATAAATTTTCTTTTGGTGGGCCTGTATATTTAACGATTCATTATGTTACGGTATAAGTTAACAATTTATGACCAGCATAAATAATCCTTTAGGCTTAAGAAGTGTTTATGCAAGCCATAAACTGTCAACTTATGCCGTAACCGATAAAGTTCAATACAATAATTTCAATGTTTCCGCTTATAATGACTTATCGGATATAACTTCTGTCATAACCATAAAATTAACTCAAACGAAAGACCCTATTCTGTAACTTGTAACGAGACTAGTAAACTATATCGTTACATTGTCGTTCCGGAGGTTTATACATGGCAAAAGAGCTGCGTAAAGAAAAGTAATGTAACGATATCACGATTACAGGCGTGAGGGACGGAAACTTTTCTGGGTATGCGGAGTCATCCAAATGGGGAGAGGAGGAATTTCAAAATAACACATATATTTTATAACAATAATAGAATTATCAGAGAAATTTAGATTTTTAATTGTAATTTGACTCTTACTTTGCCCTGTTTAATGTTATTGATTATTGTTATATAAAAGAGTCCTTGAATTTTTCAATTTATCCATATATTTTATCTTTTGTGATATTTGCGAAATATATTTCTCTTATGCATATACCTTAGTCAAATATTGTTTTTTGTCAAATTACTCAAAATGTTTTAAAATTTGTTAAAAATCAAAATATATGTATTTTTTAAATATCCCGAATTCTGAATATGGAATTCAACACTGATATAGGTATTCTAGATATGGAAAGATCTTTATCTTTCATAAAGAAGTCTCTTCATCGTGAAGAATTATAGAATAACAGAATTCTCAACTTTTACAGCAAGTGGCAGCACGTAAATCTGCGTAAATCATTGTAATGTAATATTGACAACTTATCAATTTTGGCATATAATATGTGGTATATATAAATTAACAGTTTATGGCTTTTATAAGCGCTCTTTTATGCTTGGATCGTGACACTATCACGGTTTTCCTTCTCTATATATAGTGTCCACGTTAAACTACGTATTTATTTATTACTAGATTATTTTGAAAATAATAAGCGCGGGATTTAAAACACACTCGATCGTGCTTTGCGTTAATGCGTAAAATATCGAGGCATACATGGGATTGCGGGAAATGAGCCTCGATATATGCACAATTTCATGTGTATGTACGCGGCCGCGCGCGCATTAAAGCATTGTTAATAATCTCCATAATAAGATTTGAAACGCATAAAAGCACACATATATGTAAAGTGTGTGTTAACGAAAAACAATCGATATCGAAAAATACGAACGATCGTTCGTTCGCTGAAAATCATAGTGGAATCCATGCTCGAATTAAAGTGACGTCAAATAAATTCGTGGACGTATTAGAATTCCGATAATTGTGCCATATATATATCTATATATATAATCTATATACTATATTTATATTCGAGCACACGCGCGTGCAAAAGTATTAATTAAAAATTAATGCAACGCATAATATTGAACAATCTATGCCGTTCAGTTTCGATGAGTAGTAATGATAATAACGCATGCATGCATAACCGTGTGATATAATTTATATTTAATGGTCCTATTCGCGAGTTGTATATTTGTCAACTTAAATAAAAATATGAGATTTTTTAAATTAATAACGAGAATTCGTGATACAATTTGAAATTAACAAACACGCCGTGTACTGCCTGTATTCCATATATTTTGGCGACTTATTTGGTATTATTATATTCACTTCGAATATCCGTAAAATACGATGTATGTAAACACAATAGGATATGAAATAACAAACGAGAAAGTTAATTAAGAAATATTCGATGCCTGTAAAATCCAAAATAATTTATATGTTCCGGTTTTACGTACAATTCGCGAAATTTAAACTCACTCATCATCTCTTTCTAATTAGAATTATCTTAATTTCAGCAATGTATTTAAAAAACAATGTACTAAATTGGTACAATATATATGTATATATGTATCAAAATGATTATAATATACATACTCTTATGTCATTTATATATATGTTTACACGTATTACCGAAATTAATGTAATTCAATAGAAAGTTAATATTCATATTAAGTGTAGGATATTAAAATAATAATGCTACGCACTTTTTTTCCTATATATATATATATATATATATTTTGTCTCTTATTGTTAGCTTATTTCAAAAAGGCACAATTCCCTATCACGAAATAAAATAAAAATTATTTTGTACGCGAATCGATCGTGAACGAGGTGAAAATTGCAAAAGAAAATTCTAGGTATTGACCAATGAAATTATAAACATTCTAGTGAATTTGCTCACTTTTTCACCCCAATGTAGTCAACACATCCTTTCTTTGCTGAACGTAGTTTTGGTTTGTCCATAACACTATAATGCCTGTTTCCACCAATACAGATTAACTTTAATCTCGGTTTAAATTACTGTTCATCTTTTCCTAATTTTTAGAATTAGAAAAAGATGAAGAGCAAATTGAACCGAGATTAAAAGTTATTGGTGGAAATGGGCATAAATCTGTTTTTTGTTCCTGTATTAAATAAACTAGAGCAGAAAGAAACAGACAGAAAGAAAAAATTAAGAGCAAGTGAGATAGAAGTTTATATGGCGTTATTAAGGAGCTTACTGATTTCGCGCATGCGCACTCCATTTTGGGCTTCATTCAGCTTCACTAACGTCAAAGGTGCCGACGCCGACAGAGAGTTGAGCTACTGTGCTATAACCTTAAAACATTTCAAGTAAGTCGTGATTAGTTCAACTTGTGACAGCCGTTCATCAGCTGTTATCGATTATTGACAGTCGTTGTTGATTTAACAGGTAAAAGTACTTAAATATGTCAAAGTTAAATAAATATCCAACGAAAAAAATGTATATCTTGAGCTATATTGTCATATATCTGTTCTGTCACAGCTGGTTGGGGTGCCACGTGCGGCAAAGTATACATCATTTGACACACCGAACGAAAAGTAGAAACTATGGTACTCGACTTGGATTTCTTCCGTAAAGATAAAGGTTTTGACCCAGAAAAAATTCGGGACAACCAAAAAAAGCGTTTCAAAGATGTAGAACTAGTAGATACTGTGATTGAGAAGGACAAACATTGGCGGCAATTGCGTCATCGCGCCGACAATTTCAATAAGTTAAAAAACTTATGTAGCAAAGAAATCGGCGAGAAGATGAAGCGGAAGGAGCCACTTGGCGACGATGATACCGTACCCCAGACAATCGTCGACAATTTGGACAACTTGACCTCGGAAAGTCTGAAAGCGTTGACAGTGACACAAATCAAGAGAATACGTACTCTTATCGATGATGCCATACAGAAAAACGATGAGAACCTGAAGACTATTGAATTGGAAAGAAATGCTGCACTCAGAGAGGTCGGAAATCATTTGCACGAATCTGTACCTGTCAGCAATGACGAAGAAGAGAACAAAGTATGTTTGACATGTCTTATGGCCATTTAGATCGGTATTCATAGTTGTAGATCAATCAACGATTGAGCTTTATTTGAGACGAGTTAGATTTAAATAAAAGTTTAAACCAATCGGATTTATTAAATCATGGTTTAGAATGCGATTTTCAAATAAAAGACTGATTAAATTTAGCTCAAATTGAATCATGACTATGAATACAATACTTAAATTTGTTCATTATTAATGTTATTTATCTAATCTTCATCACATCAGGTAGAGAAAACATGGGGAAATTGCACTGATAGAAAAAAATATTCTCATGTCGATCTCATCCATATGATCGATGGAATGGACGGAGAACGTGGAACAAATGTCTCTGGTGGACGAGGCTATTTTCTCACTGGTCCAGCGGTATTTCTTCAACAAGGTCTCATACAATTAGCATTAAAGAAATTATTTAAAACAGGCTACAAGCCTCTTTACACTCCGTTTACTATGCGGAAGGACGCAATGCAAGAAGTAGCGCAACTTTCTCAATTTGATGAGGAATTATATAAAGTAAGGTTTTTAGTAGTCATAATGTAAAATATCAATTTAATTGTAATTATTTTTTTTTATTCTATCAGGTGATTGGTAAAGGTAGCGAACGTAACGAGGATAAAGAAATGGAAGAGAAATATCTTATTGCTACCTCTGAGCAGCCAATAGCAGCTTTTCACAGAGGTGAATGGATAGCCGAAAATGCTTTACCAATAAAATATGCAGGAATCTCTACTTGCTTTAGACAAGAAGTTGGCTCTCATGGACGAGATACTAGGGGTATTTTTAGGGTACATCAATTTGAGAAGGTATCTCAAGTTAAATTTGAATTAACCAATCAATTAACATTATGGATGACCCACAATCCTAAGTGGATCTTGACCTGCTTTAAAAATTTTGTCTTTCCAAGTTATGTGCACATTTCCTAACTAGGAACGTTAGATTTTTATTAAGGCTTGCTATCTGTATAATCTATGTTAAGGTTAAATTTAAAAAATTTAGGATAAAGGATTGAAATCCGCTAATTACGAATCTGCTTCTCCTACATAAAACCATGTAGTATCCCAAATAAAAATTAAATATTCATAAAGTAAAACAAATTTAATATAATTAAATTTAAAATAATTAAATTTAATATACATGTAAAATAATAAATTTAATATTTTAATTTTACTGTTTTATTTATAGATAGAGCAATTCTGCCTTACCTCGCCTCATGATAACAAATCCTGGGAAATGATGGAAGAAATGATTTCCAATGCGGAAAAATTTTATCAAGCTTTAGACATTCCTTATCGTATAGTTAATATTGTATCTGGTGCATTGAATCATGCAGCTTCTAAAAAATTAGATTTGGAGGCTTGGTTTCCTGGCTCGGGTGCATTTCGCGAACTCGTATCATGTAGCAATTGTTTGGATTATCAAGCAAGAAGATTGTTAGTCAGGTCAGTGGATTAAATGAACATAAATGTTGCTGCTTTCATAATCAACTTATTGCATAAACCTTATAAAGTTCCTTTAATCTGCAGATACGGTCAAACGAAAAAAATGAACACAACGACAGACTACGTTCACATGTTGAATGCAACCATGTGTGCTGTAACACGTGTAATTTGTGCAATTTTGGAAGTACATCAAACGGAAACTGGCATTAAAGTGCCAAAAATTTTGGCGGATTACATGCCTTCCGAATACGAAAATGAAATTCCGTTTGTGAAAGCTGCGCCGATCGATGAAATCGAAACGAAGAAACAGAAAAAGCAGAAGGAAAACATATCTAAGTAGCATAGTTATGTGAATCATGGCGAAATAAAACAAGTGGACTACGGATATTATTTATTGCATTTTTTAAATATTCCATTACGATCTAACTGAATCGTGCAAAGCTATGTGTTGTAATAGCTATTTAAGAAAATATATACACGAATGTGTTTTTGGCTTTTCAATGCCGACAACTTTCCACGTCGTCACTCATACAACAATACCTATTTCCTTGACTTAGCAGTTACCAACTTCTGGATTCGCAAGAAAAGATTTCCTCCGGCCGCTTTTATGTACAGAGACAAAAGTTGTTTGAATATGTAACATCCCCAAATATCGTAATTTATTACCTTTATTACTCAAGAAGGCATGTATCCGTTCAACGATTGTATCATTAGAACAATTGGCGATTGTCAACACAGATTACAACATTTTATTTGATAACACTTGTTCAATATTTTTATAATCAGACATCGGTATATAATATATATGATTTTGTAATATACATTTGATGAAGAATATTTTTCGTATATAATATTCCATATTTATCTGCTTTCTAAAAACTCGTAATATCTCCGTAATGTGCTAAGAATCCTTTCTCCCTTTTTATTTTTACAATTATCAGTATTGTTAATACTAATATACATACAAGAGGCCATTAAAATGTCTCCACCAGAACAATGCACTTCAGTGTATACTCATGAAAAGAAAAAGAAAATAAAAGAAACTCTTTTTACGGCACTTCGCCAACAAGCCTACGGTCTCTCTATGACGACTATATTTATCAGAAGAAAAGCGCATGCCAATCTTCATTCGTAAAACTGTTACGTATGCTAATAATGATCGGTGTAATAATATTTTGGCCAGGCATAAGATAATCCACCATACTGCCTTTCTACCTTATAATAAAATATACTTTACATTGTTACAAGTAAATTTCATATAATACATTTCACATACAGGGTAAATTATCATCGTTCGCGCAGCAACGTGCCTCGCCGAAATAATGTTAAAATTCTAATTCCACATTATTATGATTATTATTATTTGCGGCCATAGCACTACGATTTATTACTGAGCGGAGTAATTTAACTTCGATTGAACTGCAAACTAAGGAAATAAAATGGCCGAAATATGGAAATGTTTCGCAGAAATACCGTGTGCATAATTATTGTACGATCGACTGAAGGAATCGCCATGTCTCACGCGCGAGATTGGATGTATTTTTTTTTAATAGAAAAGGATCGAACTTTTAAACAAATTTCAAGCTTTCATTGAAGATCACAACTTGGCAAATTTACGTGAATCGAAGAAAAAACCCGGGCGCACGTACACTTAATTTTATATCAACGTATATATACAATAACAAGCGAAAACCAATTTTGCATAATGCGGGAATTCCGATAAAGAATATGTATACCACGAATGCCGTTCGAATAATTCCTCATCTCACGTTCTTGCTTATCGCCCCTCAGTCGCTCCTTAGAAAAAGTAAACGCATTTTTTTTTTAAGTCGAAACAGCCGTGTATACGTGTATTTGTGTACCTGGTAATTTGGTCCAACAACTCTGGTACTCGGTTTTAAGGGCGTCAGTGTTAAAATCTACCAATCACCATCGGCTCATTCATCCGCAAAATGCGCTCGGCTTGCATTCAGCTCGTAACACGTTAAAAACGATGACTCGTGAGATATTGATACAGGCACAATGGTAAAATCGGCAAATGAACAACTTATGGTAATAAAGTGTAAAAAGGGATAATAATCTGTGTCTGTCTCTCTCTCTCTCTCTCTCTCCCCATCTCTCACCTCCTTCCTAAAGATTTTCTATCCGTATCTGATATCTCTACATTCTGTCGATTAGATACACTTAAGAAAAAATATACATGAGTTACATATCGCTTCCTTCTTTTTCTTTTCTTTTCAACATAATTTCATGGAGTCCATACGCAAGAACACCGATATAATTTACAAAGAACGTACTCCGGAGATATTGCTTAATGATATTGAAATGGATCATAAAGGGGTCTGTATTAGTCGATCACGTTTCAGGGTATAAAGCGGACTTTTTGTCTCGTTGGTGTTGGATAGCGCCATCATTAGGAGGGGAGTCCTGTGGCGGCTCGCCACCAGAGGTCCAAAAAGGAAAAGACTCAAAAGGAAGAGACTCGCGCCAATTCTCGCATGTACTCGAGATACGTGAGATCTATTCATATAGCATCTCGCTCTAAGACACCTCCAGGCGTCTTAGAGCGAGATGCTATATGAATAGATCTCACGTATCTCGAGTACATGCGAGAATTGGCGCGAGTCTCTTCCTTTTGAGTCTTTTCCTTTTTGGACCTCTGGTGGCGAGCCGCCACAATATGTACTTTTATATGCTTCGTATATTTTTTATAACATTAATCTTGACTGATAATATATAATTACATAACAGTTTTAAAAATATTTCAAAATTAAACAAGAAATAATAGAATAATGAAAATTATGGTAAATCGCGTAGCAACTATAAGCACAGTAAAAATATTATATTTAACGCAAATAATAAAAAAAGTAATAATAATGATAAGAGTAGTGTGAAGAAGCGCTTGTGCATATTCGTTTATACATTAAGGAAGAGATATAAAGAGGAAGTAAACATACAGGAAGAAAGTCTAGTAGTGAAGAAATAGTCAGTAGAATAGCCGCCACTTTTACTTTACTTCTGTTTTCCTAGATCACAGTCACATTCATGGCTGCTAAATCACGGAACGTATTTCATCACCATATGAAATAAAGGGGAAGAAGATATATGTATATATATATTGTGTGTGTGTGTGTATGTATGTGTGTGTTGAGTGCTGTATATGTGTGTGTGTGTGTATATATAATTATATATACACATTTTTATATATACATATATACCAAACGATTTTTCAAGAATCTTATATAAATACTGGAAAGTAGTTCGCTAGTTTTACGCAAGTACAAAATATATATATATATATAGTATTTATTTTTTTTTATTAATTCTTTAAAGACGGGCTAGAATGTGAGAGATATTCAAACCCTGTTAAGATCCTGTATTATCTAGATCTAAGAATATATCTCTCAAATATCATTTTTAAAATACAAAAAATGCACGTACAGATTAAAAAAAAAGTTGGCGCTTACTATATAAACAATTTTTTTTATAGACAACTTTCCGCTTTTCTAATAATATAAAGAAAGCACAAATATATTTGACAAATTCATCAGCTAAGAGAGAATAGTATATAATAAATCTTGTGTGTGCAGGTATAAATATAAAGTAAGATTTGAGCATTCGTACCTAAAATATACTTTGTGATAAAATATCTTCAAAAAGTTCTACGAATCTCATACTGGATGAGGTATTTTATTAGAATTTAACCAAATTATAAATAAAAACGAGCTTGCATACTTCACGACATACAACAAGCGTACATATGCAACTCTAAAATATTCTGACAATATTTTGACAACGCAATATTTTTCGAATTTTGATTGCTTGCATGAAACGCGTAACCATAAAAATCGTTTTAAAACGTATTAAAATGGCTTGCAATATAAACCTGAAGCAAGTTTTCATCAGCAGGATAGATATTAAATATGTCTGCGGTATGAAACTTTACAGGATCAATCCAGGCTTTAAGTTTCCCTCTTCCTACATTACTATTTGCCACTAGTGCGTTTAACATTCGATAAAAAATAATAAATCAAGAGCCAATAGGAGAACTATATAATTATATTATGTACAAACAATAGTATCCTAACGCTTTAGGAAAGGATTAACTTTGGAGAAGGGTGGGAGGACCGTCCCGAGCACAAGAGTCCATTACAGATGAAGGCCCATAATCTGCAATTATTTTAAACTTAATCCTGTCTGCATTTTTCCTCATAATTATAATTCTACAAATTACAATACCAATATATTCTACCATCTCCAGAATATATTTTTTATATATGTATATATATATATATATATGTGAGTGTGTGTGTATTATATATACATATATATATCTATACATATTTCAATTAGTATATT
Organism: Cyphomyrmex costatus; assembly: GCF_001594065.2. NCBI lineage: Eukaryota > Metazoa > Arthropoda > Insecta > Hymenoptera > Formicidae > Cyphomyrmex > Cyphomyrmex costatus. The sequence continues at coordinate 620,795 of NW_017276855.1, read as the reverse complement.
GTTTTCTATTTACAAAATATGTAGAATAGACATTCTCATATCTTAACTACGATATACGTGCCTTGACGCGAGATTTCAACCTGTCGAGGTGCGCTTTTTTTTTATAAACATATCACTAATTACATAATCTATTTTACAGCCAAATTCAACAATCTTTGCTAAAATTCGATGCAATAATTCTGAGAGTTTTAATAATGTAAAAAGGGAGAGAACGTTGGATCAGTAAAAGAGAATGTTAAAACAGATGCGATATACTGTATCTTTTTCTCTTATATATATATAATAAAGAATAAACTTATTAAAAACACGATATAACAACCACTGATCCTATTCAACATATTATACAAATTCACTGTATACAACATATACGTTTTAGCTTTAATAAAAGTGTACGCGTTTTATTTTTAATATGTTGCTATTGTTAACGATATATGGTAATTGTCGATTGAAAATTAATCGACGTTTGAGTACCACAATGATTAAATTTTGTTCCTGCCTCTTCATCTATGTAGTACATATTAAGTACTTGATACATGCAATAAAGATAAGAATAAAATGTGTATTTGTCACGGTCAAAAAAAAAAAAAAAAAAAAATTACGACCTTCATAAAAGCACTTAAATCTAAGGTCAAAAAAAAAAAGAAAAAATATAAAATAAACAAAAAATAACTGAAAAAAAGAGATAGACCGTTTTTAAAACACCTATAAAACGTAGATTAATGCAATGAATCTTAGCAAAGCTCTAAAAACAGTAGAATAAGTACTTTCAATGTCAGAGAAACGTACTACATACTATCTATATATCAGAAGTTATCTAACAATTATTCTTCCACTAGTACGGGAATTATAGCGCATATATATTCCCTTTACTTTGTCGCCGCACAATGGCACGATTTTTACCTCTGGGAGATATCGCAATCTATAAATCAAGAATACAGTGCTTTTATAACTCCTCAGATAAAGAATATTGTAGATATTTCAACTCTTCAGATGTTCTTTACCTCAAAGTTATTCTATAATATTTACATGCAAAATAAACATTGCTGATAAGTGTATTACATATATTTTTGTGCAGTGTATCGTAGTTTTCATTCTATATTTTTTTCGATCTATATATATACATATATATAAAGTATAACTAAAGTATATGTTTATATATATATATATATAAACTCTTTAATTTCGTAATATTTCGTAATTCTGTTTTATAATATTTTCAATTACGATTCTCTCTTTCGCTTTTCTGTCTGTCCCTTTTTTCTCTAATGACTTTTATTTCATATTTTCAACAATATTTAACAATGGCTTAGGCCTTTCATGAATCACGCAGGACGTGTTGATGTACAAATATCAATTGCACAATTCAGACTGCGCAATAAAATGCGAATTACAATTTCAAAATATCATAAAATAATATATTTGAATTACCATAATTCTTTTTAATCATCTTTGAATCTACAATTCTATAGTGTAATGTAGTATTGTCTTTTTGTTTCAAAGAAGAAAGTTTTTATCTCATGGCAGGTTTCAATCAAGTTTATGCATTATTATATTGTTACCACATAGTCACTTCGTTTCTACGTGGTATAGTATAATACAACGGGATTCAGATAATGTAAAATTTGCACGCAAAAACATAAATTATCGTGAAATACCGCGACTTATCTATTGAATATTTGCAATTTTCGTCATTTTTTTATTGTTCAATGACGATTGAACACAAAGATTCAAACACACACTCCAAGAGAGCGTCTCCAAATTATTAATAGCTCAGTATTATATACAAAGTCGATCATCATTGACATTTATATATCGACACGTCTCAGTATGCCCGCTAAAGTCATCCGCACCAGACTTTATCGTAATTTAAAATTGCACTAAAGCCTTTCGCAGTACTTTATAAATCCCAAAGAGAGTGTACACTTTGACTTTTCTAGTGAACACTTCGCCCTTCAAAGAATGATGATGTATTCGTGCTGCGGAGTAAGGGGATGCACAGTATCACAGTTGGCACGTGGGTGCTAGCTACCACTACTGCTTACAGGCAGTGAATGTGGAGCTCCTATCGATGTTGGAGGAGCAGTTGGACCTAAAGAAATATTTAGAAATAATTTATATATAGCATGAATCATTTCATACTACAAATATATAAGAAAAATTTTATGAGACGCAATGAAATTTTTTGTTACTTACCAATTACAACAGGAGAAGATTCGGAGACCGGTAATGGACTAACAAGACTGTTAGCACTCGGCGTTGAATTGGCTTTCAATTTTTGCCTCACTTCTCGAATCTTTAGTTGCAAACTAGTCTTGGTAGGAAATATATCCACGTGCTCAAGTTGAAACGTGGTAGTCGCTTGCGCAGATGGGAAGTAACCATGCTCTTGAAACAACTGCATGACCAATTGTCTCCGTTGCTCCAATACCTTCCTATGACCACGCTCGTTGTCAGTTCTACCGATTCCCAGCACGGTGTTTCCAGCACTGCTTCCAGGGGTTTTCGGCGTACGCGGAGAGCTGGCATCGACATCCATTAGATCGTTATTGGCTCTATAAGCATCGACGTTGAAATCCGGACCGAAGAACGTAGTACCTGTCAGCTTAACATTCGAAGCAGATTTTGGAGTAGCTGATATCGATGTATCTGACTCGATCTCTTCCTCATTTACTATTAAAAAAAGACATGTATATATAATATCACAAACATTATTAAGTACACTCAAATCTAATTAAAACTATATATTTAGTATAATGACTTACCTGTGGGCCTATGAGGTACTACTTGTATGGGTTTCTTTCGACTATAGGTGTGTATACGTGTTTGCGGATGTAACATAGAAGCTGCACTGTTGTGGCTAGCTGAACTCGGAGTATTTATACTGATCGGAGTGTTTATACTGATTGCATTCGGACTTTGTAATCTTTGTATATCCTCTGGTTTGAATTCTGGCAACGATGAGAATTTCTCTTGGAAGTTCACTTGTTCAAGAACTCTGCAATTATTCGACAAATACATTAAATTAATCTAATATAATTATAACATTTCTCATTAATGTAATAATTATAAAATAGTAAAGAGATTAAAAATATATTGATAATACCTGTCCATACCATCCTCCACGTTTTTCTTGAAGAAAGAACCCTTTTTAGTAGAAGGAGAAGAAGTATGTGATTCTGTAAAATTCTGTTGCGTTTGCTCTGTCGTTTGAGTTGCATTTATTTGTGGTCGATTATCACAATGTTGAGATGTTGCCATTGGCCCATGGTCTCCTGCAGTTGATACGGGAGGCACTGCTGTTAAATAAAAAGTATGGAAAAGGAGTTAAAGAAAGAGAAAAAAGAAAAAACAGTTTAGTGTCAAATAAGTTTACAAAAATTCGTAGATGTAAAAATATAAAAAGACACTACTGTGTCTTAAACTACAAATCACTTTTTAATAAATTTTAATAATTTTTTAGTTTTTTAATTTAAAGTCAATTTTTCTTAAAAAATTCCTAAGCATTTATATAATTAAGGCTTCCGAGTAGTTATCATAGCCATGTTGAACATCAGAAACGAGAAATGACGCGTTAATTTTTGTTACATTTTTGTGCCATTCGCAAGTAAAGACAATTTGGATAAAACAAAATAATGAGATCGCTTTAAAACATTTGTAAAAATGGACGAAAACTATGCTTATCTCCCGTGACAGTAAATAAATAATCGTAAAAAATGACATAAACATATAAGGCACATATGTAAACAAAAATAGACTTTGAATAAAAACACTTCACATGCCTTTTATCATTTTTTACGATTATTTACTGACTGTCAGGAGGGATAAGGATAGCTTTCGTCCATTTTTATAATTGTTTTAAAATGATCTCATTATTTCATTTTATCCAAATTGTCTATTTACAAATAGCACGTAATGAAAATTAACGTGTCATTTCTCGCTTCTGACTAAATCGTATAATTTTTGTATCGTAAATAGGTACTTTTTTTTGTCATTCACAAGATTCGAAAATCCTTTTACAGAATTAAAGTATACGCATTAATACGTGCATATGAGATAGAATCTATGCTGAAAACGATAAAAAATTTCAAAATTGAGTTTTTCTTTATCATTTTTTAGTCCAATAAGGCACTCTAGAGCTGTCACGTCGTTGCACGTCGTAACAACATTTGATTTATATACAAGCTGCGCAATTTGTACTTAAGAAATAGTAGTCCACTGTCACATAGTTTGCATGAACAACAGCGTCGAGTGCTTAGAATTAGACACTTTATCGCGACGAATTTACGATACGAAAATTGACAGGTAATGCGAATGCGTGCATCACTGTCTGCGTGAGATATTAATGTGGTAGTATATAAAAGATATGTCGAAGTGTTGTAAAACAGCAACATCTAGCGATTTCGTTAGACTTCGAGCTTTGGTTTAGCTTTGTTTGAGAAATACAGAATTTTTGTAATTCATAAAAAGATAAATAACAAAATTTTTGACATTTAATTGTAAAGAAATTCACATTTAAACTATATTGAGGAATTACATTAAAAAATTCCTCCCCGTTTTCATTAAAAAAAAATTAATTTTAAACTCTCTACAGTTATGTATGAAATATATTCAATATATATTCAATCTAACATATATTTTAAAAAATTGTGTTTGAAAAAATTCACTGTCAGTTTATGTTACATGCACTATGAATTTTCAGCACTGATAATGAATTTTGGAACAGTCATAATAGTATGTACATTTATTGTACTTGTGTAAATGTAAATAACAAACTACTCAAACAGCACGCACGTTGAAAAATCTTTAAGACATCTTATTGTTCCAATTTTGGATATGCGTGCTGTTGTGTGGGTACAATTATATTTTATCATGTACCCATTGATTGTCTTCTTTGCAGTGGCGCTCGACCAAGCTGTGCTGGAGTCGGAGCAAGCATGAATGGACCCTTGTTTGGTCCTAGATCATTACTTTGACCTTCATCGAACGTATATGATTTATTCGATGGCAGATCACCATTTCCATGATTACTCTGAGGCGTATGCGGTGTGTGAGGCGTCGATGGTTGCTTATGCATCTCATTTGTTGCGGGAAGAGCAATGTTTACTGTACCCTTTCTGTCTTCAGCTTTTATATTACTGACTACAATAAATAAAAACAAAAATTAATTAAGAGCGTTACGTACATTACGATGTATAATAAAAGCTAATGAATTCGCAAAAGATTACCATAAAACTGAGTGTGATTCGTAGCCAATTGATTGTCATTGCTCTCGGATTCCGCAAGGCGAGCAATGGAATGGCCAATTCCTCGATAAGTCGATGTAGTGGAGATTGTCGATAACGTTGAAGGATAAGGTTTGCTGACAATCACACTTTGAATTTCCATCTTATTATTCGAAACCAAACTCTGCACGGCTATCGAATTATTGCGGCTACCAGCATCTGTATATGGAACACAGATATATTATTTACATTATATTGCAATATAGAAGAAACTTGAGAAAAGAACTACAATAATTTTTGTACACTCACCAGTATTGGGTATCTGAAAACCACCATACATCCTGGAGTGCGGCGGCGTCGGGTTAAGGTACTGCGATCCCTGCTGCGGTTTGGAAACAGCCACCAAATCGTTATCGAGCAATGTTAGAGTGAGCGGTGGTTGATAAGGGACAGTTGAAGTAAGGGGGCGAAGAGTAGTGCCTAAAGACTGCAACGGCTGCTGTTGTTTCAACAGCGCCATCATAGGTTTTGATCCAATCTGTTAGTATCGTTAAACTTGTTACTTAATCTTCGAGTCCGTTTTTTATTCAAAATATCGGAAGAAACGTGTGCACTATTTTCTTAAGCAAACAACCGTGATGAAATAACTTCAATACAGTCACAGGGAAACATGAGCTTGTCAGTACGCAGAACAATAATTATACTCCCAATAACCCAAACGTGTACAATATTCGTGCAATATTTGCAAGTGTCTCCAAACAAATCGCAAGAAATGTATATTAAAATGTTTATTCGTCTAACATACTTACAGTGTGTAATACCGGAGCTGATGTAAATTTAGGCATGTTTCGTCCGTTCTCAGTATGGATGCTCACGAGATTATTTACACTGTACTGTGTACTATACTGCTGCTCACTCTTTACTGGTTCCGGTTTAATAACTTTCGGCGATATCGGCATAGTTATGAAAGCACCACCAGTAGGTTGGAACCCTGACACTCCTGTTGGATTGACAGGACTGTGATAAGGATACGTACTCGATAAAACTGATACAGTACTGCCTTTATCCATGGAAGTATGGTGATATTTTGTTGTAGATTCTATACCTGTTGAGGGTATCCGTGCTAAATAAACATCAAGATTTGTATTGTTAAAATATATTTATGTAACGTGTTAGCCAAACGTTACATTCGTTGGTGGCTTAGAAGAAAATACCTTTTATCGGTTTAGGCCTGCATGTTATTTCCTGTTTAACATTGATGACTTCCCTCTTCGAACCACTTACTGCTGAGAACTGAGCTTGATTGTAACACATTTTCTCTGCATCCTCATCTTGTGCGTCGTTATCACTATCTGTCAATTTATCTTTACATTTTAAATCTATTTCCGGCTGAGGATCTTCACAAATAACCATCTGATCATCATCTGATCCATTTGCATCGTCGTCCTGCTTACTGTCGCTCTCCGTATTTTCGATTTGCAAAGGAATCTCCGAAATCCGATGTTGCGTATGTGACTGATTCATAATCTGCCGATAATTTTGTCAATATGAGCCAAATATCTTTTTCTAATAGATATTCAAAGTGAACAAAAAGATCTTGAAAGGGAACATCTTTAAATGCACTATTTATTTTTTGATGTTACAACACTATTTACGCTATGTTTATACTATCGCGAAATCTCTTTACCTCAACATTAGTAGAAGTTTCATTACATGTAGTAGTAATTGGAGTAGATACTTCATCGACAGATGTAATTGTTATTGGATCCTCTGACGAAGAACCTTGCAAAAGATCCGTTTCTTCTCCCGTACTGTTCAACTTTGTCCTTCCTGGTTCGCTTCCCTTAAAGCTGGTCGTCGATGATTTTCGTCTGTCCTTACTGCACCATTTCCAGTCCGGATGTGCCTTAAAGTGTGCTTCTTTCACTTCTGAAGCAAGCTCATGATACTTTTGTTTCTCCTCTGGTCCCAAAGCGTACCACCATTCTCCCAATATCTTGGATACTGTACGATTATCTTGATTCGGATGACGTTGATGCACAACGGCACGATGCCGTTTTGAAAAAATCATAAATGCATTCATGGGTCGACGTATTCTGTCTTTAGCCTGTAATTAACGTGTAAAATATATGTACACCATAAAGATTTTATTAAATTTATTCTTATTATTAACATTATTGATTAACACTTAATCATTATTAATATTATCAGATTTATTTTTATTATCAATATAATTAAGTATAAATTGACTCGTTGTCATTGTATTTAATATCAATAGTTAAAAACAAATGATAACAATTCATTGAACTTACTTTCAATGGAGTCTGCGGTTGCAAAGAACTGAGCGATTGACTGCGTCTTTTATTAGCGTTAGCTTCCACTTCTGCAGGTGGGGTTGGTTCTGCTTCAAAAACATCATCATCTTCTTCTTCAGCAGGTGTTATAGGATCTGAACCAGCACCAGGGCCATCTTCAGCAGGTGTGCTCATACTTATTGGTATTGGAGGTGCACTCAGGGGTGGACTCAGAGCAGAAGGAGGGGGGCTCACCTCTGAGTGTTCCAGAACTGTCGTCTGCCAGGAAAAAGCTGCAATGAAGTTAGTGGGTTAGTTGCAATGAGTGTGGTTAGTATTGATATGGGAATAGCAGCGGATAAAGTAATATTATAAACTTTTTATATAAATGTTTCGCTGCTATATCCAAGAGAAGCAATGTGGATTAGTGGATTAATGAAAAGAATTGGAGTGCTAGTATTTTAAACTAATTAAGAATCAATAATAAGTAACGAGAAGTCAACATTATTATTTTGAAGATTATTCATTTAATTTACAATAATTTAAATAGAATATGACAACCGTAACAAATACATGTCCAAAATATGTGACAAATACATGTAACAAACACATGTTTAAACAATCGTGATTCAAGTATAAAGTAAATATTTGTACAAATAAAATGTAATATTATCAATCGCCATTGTAATGATATATTACCTATACAATATACTTTAAAACAAATACATTATACAAATTTGATTAAAATGAGGTTTTCACATCAAAATAAAAAATTTAAAACGATAATATACAACTGAATAAAAACTTTTTATAAAAAATTATTTACATATAAAAACGTCTTTACATTTTAAAAATCTACAGAAATTTTGGATTCAACGTTAGTGAATAGCCTTCCCCAGCATTAAAGCTTTTGTAGAGAAATTTTATTTGTATATGTTAAATAAAATAAAAAATTAAGAGGATAAAGTTTGTTAAATAATTGCGTCTGCTGCAAGGTTGGCAATGGTACTCGGGAAAAAACTGCACAATTAAAAGTATTTTATATTAAAAAGAATATCTGCAATATGTGAATGTGTGTGTGTGTGTATGTGTGAGTG
>NW_017276855.1:579214-612163 GCF_001594065.2 Cyphomyrmex costatus | reverse complement strand
GTGTGTGTGTGTGTGTGTGTGTGTGTGTGTGTGTGTGTGTGTGTGTGTGTGTGTGTGTGCGCAGAATATAGTATAATTTAAAAAAATTAAAATTTTTTTTAATATTGATGCAATAACGTAAAGAATACGTTATTACATTAGAACACACAAAATAAATGCATAAAGACTTGAAGAAATGAAAAAAAGAAAGGGAAAAGTTGCCAACTACGTAAACATACGTAAACATACGGCCATGTAAATATTTTAAAACATAATTAAGCATGTGTGCTTCTAACTTGAACATAACAAACAAATATTGTTCTGTTATGTACCATTGACAAACTGCAACCTACAGCAATTCCATAGGCTTGATACATTTCAGTTGGCAGTCAGAACTCAAACCTTTTTTCCAGTTGTGCACATTGTTCAGTAATGATGGGGGATGAGGCTGGTATGCAGGAGGAACTTCATGGCTGCCATCTGTGAAAGCCTTACCGTTTAGTCAAATTTTCTTGTACCACCGATTCGACATATTATGACATTAAGATTGTCATCACAAATAGTTACGGGATAACAAAATAAGATTAAAAAATAAGACGAAATAACGTAATGTTTGAAACGCTTTTAAACGCTTAAAACACTTTACAATAAATTAATTATTAGTGAGACATGAAAAAAATTTTTCTATAACATTGAAAATACAAAATATAAGAACTATTTACATTCGAATAATGCATTTATATCATAATATAAAACTTACAGAGAATTCCGTTGTTTTTTGCATTCTCTTCTCTAGAAGATGGAGTTTTTGGAATTTGCACCAAATGTCCTGGCTGAACAATTACGTGTTGGAAGACACTTGTCGGAGTAGACAGATTAGATGCTTCTGTAGTGGATGTCATTACAGCACTTGTAGGCGGCGGCTGACTTCTCTGCATGTCCATATGCACAGTCGTATGTGTGTTCACTTTATTCACCTAATTGCAAACAGTAAAATCAACTTATGTATACTTATGTGACATATATTGGTACTTATACTCTTATTTTTCTTTAATATGCCTAACTAACTCCTATTATAATAACTTGAATCCCCCACCATCGAGTTGGGACAAAAAATTTAGTGCTATTTTGTTGTTAACAGAGGTGCCTAACTATATATGAATGTAATTGTTTCTAATTTACATTAATTCATGATGTACCATGTCAACTTACAGGCTGCTGCAAAACAGACAGTTTATCGATGTGGACGGATGAAACTGCGGGTGACTGAGGTGGTTGTTGACACTGAACTTGATGCAAAGTGGACACTGGTAATTGGCCTGGATGGTTGATTAGATTCTGTCGATATTTGTCATCTTGATTGCTTATATGCGCACCCGCGGGCGCCGACATGTCCATGCTGTTCTTTATCACGAGATACTTTTTTTCATGCTGCATCACGTAGATCGGTTGGTTTTGAGACTGTGGCGATTGCGCGTAGTCGACTGGTTGTTCCAGTGATTTGTGTACAAGTGTTAAGTTCTGCGGTACCGGGATAGCGGACAGAGGTATGTGAGGTGAGAGCGGCGGTTTTATTAACTGCGAATTCTGTTCGGACATCTCGGTCTGATTGGGAAAATCGTTGGTCGATGTTAGCGCGTGTTGTAAGATTATATTTTGTTGTTGCTGCGCGATCGATGTAACGACTGAGGGATGTCTCGTCGGTGGTGGACTTTGCTCCGACCACGACAGAGTCGGATTCTGTCCGGGTTGCATGCTGCGACTCACTGGGGAGATTCTTATCACACTTGTTCCTAAACTGGTGGGAATAGCACCAGTTATAGGAATCGGTCGATTTCTATCTACTCGATTCGGCTCAGGCTTTATTACTTGTTGCGGATACTGAACCAAAAAGTTCGATTGTGTAGGTGAATGCTTCCATTTTGCGCCAGGTGAGATCAGTGGAGTCGCATGATGAGCCGGACTCGATATAGGCATAAATACATTGTTCTGATTGAGCCCCAACGGTGGTACTGGTGACTGATTTATACATGGAGATATGGAAGATTGACCCGTCGGTGACGAAAAGGCTGGCGTAGCTGATCTAGAGCTCCCCAAAGACACTGTAATAATAGAACACATTTAATCCATAGAAGGTTATTACCATAAATATTTTACATTATTAGAATATTGAATATCAAAATATAAATTCAGAGTAGACAGATTAGCGACAGCTAAGTGTAATATACATGATCAATTCTTTTATTCAAAATATAATATATAATAATATATCTCAATAAAATTCTACCATCTTTTTTGAAATTAAAAACAAAAATTTTGTCTTTTTTTTTAATAATTGAAAATATATAAGAACATACCAAGCATATTAGCAGCTTCAGTTTCGTCGAATCTATCCGTTATTCTTCTGTCAACATAATTTGGTGAGGTATCGGAATCTCTTGACGTTTCTTCGCCATCCATTTTACCACTATAAAACGGAAAGAATATAATTATAAAAAAATTTACAACATCAATAATAGTCGAAACATCGGATAATTTAGTAAAACAATCACTTGTCAAACAAAAAAGCTGGTTTTCATTCCCTGCTTCTTCACATATGACAAAGAATTTTGAGTGAAAAAATATTAATACCGTAATTGTGACAGGAAGAAAAACCAAAAACCAAAACAAATCCCAAGGCAAGTGGGTAAATAAATCGTAATGTTGTGTCCCTTAAAGAACAGAAATCCAAATAATAAAAATGAGAAGAAGCAATCGTCGATGCAACTGTAAATGGATGTTCATACCCAGGAAATGTGTTTGCTGGACCTCTAAGACCAGATCCTTTAAGGCTAAGATGACGAGAACAGTATCCTCTTCGCTGGCTTTCCTTATTACAGTCCTTTTTACTACAAAGTCGACGCCATTGTTTCCCATTATATTTTTTCCTTATTCCACTCGGTGTAACCACTATATCACCCTTTTTATACCTATGTGGCGTTGCCGCCTGAGATCTATTTAACAAAAAAGTAGATTTATTTACAATTATTAATTAAGAATTTTACTATTGTTACATGCATTAATCAATTTACTTTATAAAAAATTACTATATTTGATAAAATTAATACCGGGGTGTGGCTGCCTGAGAGCGAGGCGTTATACTACGTTGTTCAACTAGGCTACTGGTACTTCCTCGGCTCTGCATGCTGCTTCTTTTGCTGCTCCCTGACAATTTTGCATCTGTCAGTTGAATATACCTGAGTTACTATACTATTGTTTTGACTAAATTGCTCTTGTTAAAAGCCTCAGCTTTTCTTACAATTATAAACGGAGATTTTCAGAAAAATATCAAACGGTACTTGACTAATCTATTATTAAAATACAATTAAATTTTAAGTCTTTCACGTTTGTGTACGCACGTATAATATTTTAAATAATGTCATATATAGTACAATGAAAATTTTATGCTCTATCTAACCTGCGTCCGAGGGAAATGTAATATCTTCTCTGTCTAAATCATCCTCGCTTTCTAAATCATCGTACGGCCGACTACCATTACTTAACGCCGTGGCAGAATGCGCAGGAGTGCCTAAAGTCATAAGAGGACTGGTACCGGTCGTTCTATAATAACTCGTGTCATTGTGACTTGATATATGCGATGTATGATGAGAAGTATGCAAAATTGGCACTGCTGACGGAGCTTCCGTGATATTGCGATATCCATGTTCTGGTAAATTTCAAAAAAAGCAAACGTTACCATGCTATAATTGTCTTCTCGAAAAATGATAAGGTCTTATTAATTATATGATGTGTTACCAATATTTTCCCTTGAAGGATCACATTCTTCCAACCCTTCCTCCAACTCGTCCGCCCATGGAGGTTGTACTAGCCGCAAGTCCGCGCGTTTCACAATATAACTATCACACTGATCATCCTCCCGCGGAATTTTTACAACAAAACGAAAAGGTTTCGTTAATATTCTGCTCACTGTCCCTTTTACAAACACTTTTGTCGCGTCCACATGACTGCCCGAGGTCGGACATCTGATGCAAACCTTCGTATCCGTAGTCACTTGTCCCAGAGACGGGCTTGCATCTCCTATCACATCGTACCGTCTTGCACCCAGAACATCACTATAACGCACTAGTTTCCTCTCGCCGTCGAATTCAATTAATATCTCACCGTGAACAACGTTACGTATAACACCCGGGAAATAATATGAATCTCTTAAAGCTAACACTCTATGATCGCGCCACTCACTGAGATCAATAGTAAGCCGAGGACGAGAACGTGAAGGTTCCTCGCGGAGAGAGTAATCCACCGCTGTGCTTTGAGGAGGTAACACTACTACCGAATGAGTTGAAGGTACCTGAACATAAGGAAAAAAATCATGTACGACTCGTTCGAATAAAACATGATTTAAAAATTATTGTGAGATACAATAAATATATTTTACTTAATATTTTTGATACATACGTAAAATTTTAGTTTTTTTTTAAATACAAAAATTATTTTTAATAACGTAAAATTATATTTCTCCTTATAAAAAGTATCGGAAATCTTGTATATGTAATAAGTAAGACTCGCATGCAGTAAAAAATACATATATATATATTAAAATTTTATTTTGTCAAAAATCTGATATTCTGCTACACAATAACAAATACCTACCAAAATAGCAAAGCTATATTTCAGCAAAATCGCACAAATTTGTGACTGCTTATGATGCTCGCAACTTGCCATAGATTTGTTTTCAACGCTTTTGAATATTATACCGACATTGTAGCAACATGTAGGTAACAACGTGTGTATATATTGCCAGTAGTTTAACGACAAGATAGCTGCATCAATGTTACCTTGCGTTATCGACAATATCATAGCATTGTGTAATGCTGCATATTAGTACGGCAACATGATGGTAACAGTACGAATTTTGATGATGACGGTTTCAAAGTTGTCGGTAAATTGTTGGCAAGTTGCTATTCAAAGTTGTCATATTCAAGGCATCAAATTGTCAACAAATGAGGGTTCAGTTGGTGTAATTCTAGTAGCAACACGTACTTAGCAATGTATACTTAGTAAGCAATATGCCAGCAACAGATACGTTACTATCTGGGTTCATGTATATTACATATAAAAATAAATAAATATGTGACATATATTTATATGCCATATATTTATTTATTTTCTATAATATTGAAATCTTTTTTTATAATTATATCTTTCAAATATCAACTATAAGATTACTGCTAACATTACTGTAACTTAAAATTTCGGTTAGGGTCGTCCATTTATCAACATACTTGATAACAATCAGACTCTTGCTGTTGCGGCGACTTTCGGTTGATAGTAGTTGGTACGCTGGATTGTTGTCCTAAAACCGGCTGGCTGCTAAGCGGCATAGCAGGCGCACGTATATGAACCATATTGTTGATGTTGCTGGTGACATTGCTGGTCTTGTCCATCTCCTCAAGCTCCGATGGATCAAATTTTCGTTTCTTTGGAAGCTTTTTAGCGCTAATAGTGGGATCAGACGGGTCTCGTTGCGGGGGTGCAGGAGGCGGGGGTGGTTGTTCTGGAATTGGTTTCTCCTCAATCGAAGCGCCACCACCCCCGCCTGCCCCATATTGCCCGCTGCCAAGACCATCCCGCTTCTCATGCATTTCAGGGTGAGCAGTCAGCATCTTGACCACCTCACGCTGCTCTGTAAGATTTAAATTAACTGTCGTTAAGATTGTTCATTATCAACAAATAAGCTTTTAATTAAATAAAGAAGAAGTTTTTCCTCAAAAGTAATATCGTAAATGTGGATTAAAATGTTTTATGGTAATATTAAAGAAAATTATAATAGTAATAAAAAATAGTCTGTATTATATAAAAACAAACAAAATAAAATAAAATGATATATTTCAAATTATTCCTTTGTTACATCGATAAATTTTTGTTTATAGACGAAATGTCGCACTTTCCATAATGTAATCCTATAATAATATTGAAGATAACATTCAAATTAACCGAAATTATCGATTACTCAAATAGAAATCGAACGAAACAAGAATAATCAGATTCGATCTCGACTTAAATTTCGCAAGTTTTCGCGTCCTTATTCCGACATTTTTAATTATCAGACTACAGATTTATTTAAAATTAAGCACGAGACAAGAATTCGCGAGATCTGTTGACGATTTCAAGTCTGGTATTATATTTTTAAGAATACATATAATAACTCTTTAACTACAAAGAGGCAACATAATAAAGAACATCTCAAAATTCAAGACTTAAAATATTATAGAAAAAAGTTTTCGATAAATTAAGTAAAAGTTATTTGTAAATTTTTATTTTAAGCAATCTGAGATTAAGTTTCTAAGATATACGAATTTATAACCAATTACAGGTTACCTTTACAGGCTACCTGTGATCATTAATGAGAGCGCTGAAGTGCACACTTACCAGTGCTCACTTAATCTATTACACTCATGGATAGATAACCTAAATGTAATTATCTATAACTAGTCATACTTAAATCTTCATTATTTCAATTTCCGTCTAAAATAAAATTTACAGATAACTTTTTCACTTAATTTTTCAAGAACTTTTTCGCTATAGTATTTTGTCGCAAATTTTGAAACACTGCATACATCCTGAAAAATAACTTTATTTGTAAAAAAAAAAAACGTACGTATACATTACAGTTAAAATATTGATAATTTGCAATGTAATTGATGAATTTGAATTTTAATTTTATGATAATATTCGAGACAATGCCTGACATTATCTTGAAAAATTTGTTGAAAACTATATTGTGTGCACGTATTTTTTACAGCAAAGTTTTGTGTGTGTATCCTTCAAATATCCGGCTGAATCTATAAGGGAATTCGGTTTGTGTATACATAGAAACATAGTGCGTAATCTTACGATTATTTTATCTCTGTACATCGAACAAATTGTTCGGAGCCCCTCCTTCTTCCAAAAGATAACTCGAACAATAGAAAGTGATCTCGACGATGATGATTACTACCGATTACTGAAGTCGATGTTTCCCATAGTGTTATCGGACTGGCGTAGTATTTCGTCGTATTCGTGTCGTCGGGATAGCGCGTGCGTTACGCGATAAACCTAACAATGTATATACTCACAGTCCGTACAATAGAGAGAAGGCTGCGTGATGAAAGGCGAGCTGTAGCTGGGAGGGTGGTGACACCGACTAGGTGCATACCTCAGCACCCGACTGTCGGGGACGGGATGCGTCGAGTCTGGGCTCTCTCGTCTTTGTCTCTCTCGCGTCGGGGTTGTCGTACCCTCTCCCAACTCCAATTTTTCTTCCCAGCCCCAACTGCCGAGCATCCTCCTCCGAAAATTCTCTTTTTAGGCGAACACTCGTCGTCTCCTCTTTAATTGTTTCGCGTCTCCACTGAATATTCTGTAAAGAAAGAAAGGCACTGGCTTAAGCTTGGCCATCGACGTAGCAACCGATCCTCCACTTTCCCTTCTTCACTCTACCCCTGCCCCGAGGTTCAGTCGTTACCGTCCTTTTTTCTTTGAAAGATTTTCGGTAACTATACGTGACAATATAATATAATGTACGGTTTTTTCACTGAATCGGGAATTTGGTTTCGGTAAATTTAAGAGATTTTCTCCAGAGACAGATAATATTTAAGTAGTACTTTTATAATTTCTTAAATTTTTTAATAACACAATATTTGTATAATAAAAAGTTTCGACAGAAAAATGAATGTAATTTAGTGCATTTAGAAAATAATTTTTTAACGATGTAACAACTTCATTACGATCATTATTTTCCAACCACGCGTTATGGTCGTTTAAACCGATTAGAGACCGAGAAAGACAAGAAAGCAAATATCTACCAACCGCAATCAAACATTTTCCTCACTCTTTTCCTTGAGCATACCTTCGTAGGAGCGCTTGACCGCGATTGGTCGATTCGTTCACCGTTCGAGTTTTTTGTGCGTCTTTGGCTTTAAACTATGACCTTGAACAAGTTTGAACGGGTATAAGCGCATTTACGTGGTCTTCATTTATTGAAAGAAGAGAAACTCTGCAGGAGAACACGCGCGATAAAAGAAATACGAGGATATCGTCGAAACAGACGTTAATAAAATATGAAAAAGTTGAACGAAGTATCATATTTATTCGATACGCGAATAATTTCGAAGCGAAAGAGAAAAGTAGTGATTCCATCGCGATCATTACACAGATCATATCACGGATGAACAAGTGACTAACAACGAATTCGGCTACTTGTATTACAAGAGATTATTGCGCATTAAAAAGCTGCTAGACATGAAATTAACAAAGTTAAATGTAAGCACATATAAATATTTTAAACGATTATGTATCTAATACTGATTTCGTCACGATTTTTGCGCGCGCGCGTTATTTAGTAGATCATAAGTAAATATATCATGTTACTTTCAAATTTGATTATCAATAAAATAATAGAAAAAATATATATAATTAGACTCCTTATATAATTAAATAACAATAATAATTTTAGGCGGCTGTTTAGGAATCCAAATACATTTGTACTTCTAAATTTGTACTTCTAAATATAGTAAAGTATATTTTAGAATTTAATTGTTGCGCTTATCTTTCTGCGTTAACTCCTAAACAGCCGCCTAAAATTTGATTATGTTATGCCTCCGTATTTTATAGATACTTTATGTATGTATAAAGCAGCCTTCAATACGTACTAATTCAGTGTAATACAAGTGGCTGAATTCATCATAAAATGGCAGACGATAGTAAATTAAACGCGAAAATTTGGTACGGAACCGTTAAAAAAATGCAAATAAGACTAGCAAACTTATGAGATAAATGAAGAAGCGCGTAGAAAGATTCGAGACGAAGTGAGACAAGGTCGACTTCATGTCACGATTGCCGATCGGAAATCACGCGTAACTGCGGTTACATGCGCGTCCGTTTTGGACTACTACATTATGCTTGATTACTATTCAAACTTCGTTATTACTTTCAATATTCATTACTACGACCGTTCGATCACATGGAAGTGTCAAATGTCAGCAAATTTATTCGGATATATATTCATATATGGAGCATAAAAGAATTTTAACAAGATGGGCAATTTAAAAATTGTGATTTTCATTATTTTATAATTACAAAAAAAATATTAGAATAGAAAGATTATATTATACATCTTAAGTAAATTTATAAAAAATTAAAGATGTCTCGTATATAATCTCGTAATAACTTGTCGTGGTGGCTTTACGATTAAAACAAGGCGCGAAAATATAAAAAGAAAAGGTGTTTAACATATTTGAATTATACAGTACTACCGATCAAAGTTAATTAAATTTCAACTAACTTTTATGCTTATAGAAACAAAGAAACGATTATTAGTCCAGAAAGCAACAACCTTTATTCTTAATTCCCCCCCCCCCCCGCTCTCTCTGCCTTCCTTTCCCTTTTATACTTCTCTTTCTTTCCCTCGTGTCCATCCGATGGTGTGGATAAAGGGACCAATACAAGAGAGAATACATTAAGTTTACTACTCCCTTGGGTCTGACTCACCCGCCTATAAGCCAAGAGAGAGAGAGAATATGCTATTATGTATCGTGTCTGTTCGTTCATTCCTGTTATCCCCTCCTCGCGTCTCTCCCCCCCCCTCCCCCTACTTAGGTGCCCTTTCTTCGTGAGAGCGGGTTGCAGACGCTGGTAAGTATGTAAGGGTGGGTGCATTACGAGCATCAAACTTGGTGGAACTTGACGGAAAGAAAAGTCGTAAGATAATAACACGGCGTCTTCTACTAATCCACACAGGCAATAAGAATATGCGGATGAGAAACCCACCCGATTGACGACAAGCTTTTCACTGCATACTGCAATCATTGCTAATTTTAGTTTTGTTGTATCATATGTCTACGGTAATTAGACACACTGTGGATTTTATATTTTTACGTCTCATAACGCAATTATTGTTAATATTATATATATTTTATACTTTACAATATACAGTTAAGAGTAGCTTGAAATTTCGTATTTTCTGTAAATTTTATAATTCATATTTTGCACTATTGCGATCGCGACATAAATTTAATATTTTACATCTCGTAACGGAGTTATTATTAATTATGTATCATATATTTCATGTAGTTATTAATCTGGTCACATTTCATAATATCGCTATTAATTTTACTCATAATATAGTAGTCAATCTAAATTTTGCATACGTTATAAATGAATATAATAAAATAATTAAACACAGTGTGCTCAGTTTACAAAAATATCAAACAGATCAAAGCAACTTGCTAATCATTTGTAAAAAGAATAAACTTTTTTGCGACCTTTAGCAAATGTGTTACCGCCAAATTATAGAAAAACAGCACAAGGATACATATTAGGATCCCACGTGTTACCAGCAGGGTTCCGAAATATTCCTGACAAAAATACAATACTCTGAAATGAACGAAACTCCGACCTTTCCTTCAAATCAGACATAAAAGAAATGGCCTCAACCGCAGAGAAGCTTTGTTCAAAAATTATATTTTTATTGCGTCGCGCTTGGTTCAAAATATTTTATTGATAGAATATAACTTGCGCAGAATACTACTATTATATTGCCAGTCGTCGTAGAAATATTTATTCGGTATGTGTATTATTCCTTAGATCGTTCACCACAAAAGTACAGTTTTCTTTTAACAGACATCGAATGGAGAACGAGAAATGTTAGGGCGGTTGGCGTAAAAGTACGTTGTAGAGGAAAAAATGATCAACGACGTAATACCATCTACGATTCTATTGTTCATCATGAATGGAGAATCCAAAGCAATTTTCATGGAAAATGGTTCCCAACTTGTAACTTATGCATCAATTTTTTCTCTCACCTACTTTATCTGACGATACAGTTCTTGACTAGAAACGTAAATCAGGCACCTGATGTTTGACATAGTATTTCTATAATACACTACTGAATCATCAGGTATATAATAAGGACGGATTTTGAGACCATCACAATTCCCATTTTAGTATACGAGTACGAGTCATTGTGTAGTTTCGACAGATTTTATACCTGCAGGCACAGTTAAGAAGAAGAAACGGTAAAGCTCTAACAGAACCTTAGTGAATTTCGTATTGACATCTTAAGAGACTATTCGATCGTATTAAGACCTGAATATGGAGTCGAGTTTTCACTAGAGAAAGAAAATTTGTTCGCCTACATATTGTTTTTCCTCTCTCACAACTTCTTAATATGCCATATAAATTATTTTGAAAACTATCTAAATAAACTCAATAAAATTAATATTGCGCTTTAGAAATTGGTACTCTAAATTGAATGAACACGCGCGCGTTTCATAAACTACTATAACATTTATTTTTTGTTATGTATAAAGTTAGATTTATTAAACAATTAAATATATAGTATATAAATAAACATATATTTAATTGTTTATTATTTAATTGTATATATATATATATATATTGAAAAATATATGTTTACGATCTATATTATCGAAATATCGATATATATATATATATATGTATATATGTTTCGATAATATAGATTGTAAACATATATACATATTTTATACATGTGCGTGACAAAAATTTATTAGAAATCGTTAATACCTATTTTTTACTGTTTCTTTATTCATAAAAATATATAAGCAAGTAATAATTACTTGTTTCAAAAGTTTAAATATTCGCAAATCTATCATAAAATTCACCACAAGTATATTAAAAATTTATTTAAAATACATTATAAATATTTTTTTTATTAAAAATACCCATTACTTAGAGAAAAGAAACTAAATAATCACTTTCCTTAGTACTAGAATGATATTTTTCTGTGTGTGCACAAGTGGTTCTTCTCTATTCTATCTGTTTCTATACCACATTTTCCAAAACAGCAAAATGGTCAACGGATGAGTAACGCGGAAATTCTTAGCATCCTTTAGGACAGGCCATAAAGAGATCCTGCAGAATCCAACGAATAATAAATGAAATAACGCGGAAATGTCAGCTTGTTAAAGAAAAATTGACAGGACCTTTAACAAGTTACGACTTTTCTTTTTTATCTACATCCTATATAATTGATGAATAACGTATACAAAATTGTGCAAGTATATTTAGTTACGTTTTATTGTAAAGACTTTCTCGTAATCTAAAATTGACAAGATTAAATTCATAAAATTCTATTAAATGTAATAATTACCGCACTGAGAAATATTTCTGGTTGAAAATGAACAAAGATTCTATTTTTTACTCATCTCAATCAAAAGTAATCGAAACACAAGAATTAATTTTTATTGGACGAATAATATGAAATATTAATCAAAAAAGAGATTTTATACTATATAATAAGCAAATCAAATTCATTTTAATTTAATAATCTCGATCGAAGAGCGCATTATAATTTATCATATAAGAGAATCAAAATATATTTTAAATAAAAATACTCGTGATCAATTTACAATTTGTGGATATGAACTCTTGAAATACTAACTTGAAACAAGTAATTGTTACTCGCGTACATTATGCAGGCACTTTTTCGGCGATGTATATTCATCTATTCGTTCACATATGTATCTATACATACGCGAGAACGACACGAAATCGAACAATACAATTCAGCGCGGTAAATGCGCGATGTGGACGCGAAATGCCGCAGCGCGCGTGTACGATTCCTTGAATCAAGCCGCAACTTTGCGGCGACGCCGCGCCGTATGCATAATACGGCGCTCGTTCCATCGTATGCCGCGCCGCAAGGCCGGCATGAGTTTTCATACGACTGCCGTCGCCACCATGCGCGAACAACGCTCGCGCCTACATAAATACGGTGCGACTTCCGGCGTGTACCATAAGATAATGGTATCGCCGGAATGCACACGTCTCGTTGGAAAAATTACAGACACCGTTCTCCATGACACGCACGACGCCTGCCTTGCATTCAGTTACTATAGCAAGATCTCTCGTATCTTTATCTGAGCGCACAATGCGAACCAAAACAAACGTATATATAATTCGTAATGTCGAATTATGTTCCGATCGAGTTATTTTTAATCATTTCTATAAGTCGCCACTATTCAATGACGTTAATTTAACCAGAACAATGAAGTTGAACAATTGTTTTGGGTCAATTAACTATTAATTGCCAACTCAAAATATATTTTTTTTTGGCTCAAATTTAGTTTATTATTTAATAGTGCATTATTTACTTTCAAACTAAGAGCGAGTTTTTTAAATTCATCGATTGATCGATCGCATTGTACACAAACATAATTTTGTTTCGTAAAAGCTTATACATTTGCGCGTAATGCGATTGGTCAATCGATACATTAAAAAACTCATCCTAATTAAAAAAAAAAAATAGATTGATTTAACGCACATTAAAAATAACGAAATGTTATTTATAACTCAAGGGATTGTGTTAACCATTGCTCCTTCAAGCAATCAATAGTTGCTTTCCATTTATTCCGATTCTCAGATAATTCTCACCCGTGACGTCATAACTCAGTTAAATGCGCGTTTCCTTTTGCATTCTGAGAAGTGAGATTCAACTGAGTTTTTACCTACAAACTGCACAAGATCGAAACCGTGTGCTTTATTGAGTCTCGTAGACTTACTTTAAAAGTGAGGTTACAAACCTGTGTTGCTATTTGTTAATTTTACCAAAGTAAGCAAGTAGTGACGTCATTTGAGTATTTTATACTCAGCTCACTTCAGAGTCAGTTTCACTTGTGTGTAAATGGAAAGCAACTAATATAATGCTGCATCAGCCGTACGAATCCCAATAATTACATGATTTTACATTGCGTTTAGAGGAAATTTAATTCAGACTAAATATACGGTAATCTACTCGATTCGAAAAACAGCGTTTATCCAGATAAATTACAAAGACGCGAGAAGTGCACTTTTCAAGTTGATAAACTTAGGCTTTTCGTCGGCGGAAATTTATGAATTTTGGAAATGCGAGAAGTTAAAATCATAAAACTCTCTTTAAAAATCGACTTCACAAAGATAATATTAAAAGTAGGACAAAGAGAGACCGGAAATGAAACGTTTCCGATCCTATTTGAGAAATGGTGATTCTTCAATTTCTTATATAAAGAGTCGAGTTACATATCATCCCACTGGCATATGTCACTCTTCGTGCGCGTTTTATACTTTCTTCGCAGAATAAGGACACTTCGATGGGGTGCCGCGCGACAGGGAAAGTGACGTGTTAGGCGTATTAAGTGACATTTATAGCGATTTGAGCGAGGCATCGATGAATTTCCAGACTCATTACGGCGTGACATTGCCCTTTAACGTCCCGTCGTTACGTACACACTCGATTCACACACATCGTATACTTCCTGTGTGTGTTACATATAGTCGCGCGTGCATTTGTGTGTACAACTTCGCGTGCCAAGACAAAGGAGAGATAAGATTTGAAATATAGCAAATATTAAAGTCGTTATTTCAGAATTTTTTATAATTCACATTGACAGCGGATTTGTTTTAAGCCCGTCTAAATGAATAATTAGATTACTGTAATTAGTAGTAAGATGTAAACTAAAGAGAAAGCAGAGTTTTGAAGAATTTGAAGTAACTATGGCTGAAATTCTTTCCTCATATAGCATTCAAAGATTTCTTGCGAATGCAAAATTGATGCGAAACCCTATAATAATATATAGTATAGTAGAAGTTTAGTTCTTTTAGCTTATGACATTTGCTGTAAATTAAATCAGGTCTTTTACCTCGTACAAAGAAAGAAAAGGAATGCGCGCACGGGTGATAGGAAACTAGTTCCAGTGCCTTGAAACTGGAATCGGACACAACTGAACTTCGACGACACGATATTCGGCGATTACAAATAGCACGTGCGCGCCATTCATCGCCGATCTCGGCTGAAAACGAAAGCGACCGTCTCCCGGAGATAATAGTCATTACTCGGAAGGGGAGTGTGTGCATTCGAGCCGTGGCTGCATGCGAAGTAGCCGCAAATTATTCACGCTTAACACGCACGTACACACACACACACGTCTACGTAACATAAAAGCGGTGAGGCTCTTAAGGGCCCGCTTTGCAGCGCACAAATCGCAATCGAGTTACACGCGAGTTTCTTCCATAAACAGATTGACCGATGCCCAGCGGTAGCACACATTGTACCCTCGCACCGTTGTGACGTCATTCCGTAGCAAAGCGAGAGAGAGAGAGAGAGACAGAGAGGAGAGGGGCGAGGCAGTGCACAAAACGTGTGTACATGTTGGTGAGTCGTGTGTCACGTGTTGCACACAGCTGCGTTTCTCTGCGTGATATACCGGCTCTGTCTGTCGAAATATATCTTTTTGAACATCACACACACACACACACACACACACAAAGTCACGACTGATATATCGTAAGTAATAAATAATTCGGAAATAATTTTAATGCTATTGTAAATACTGCTTTCTCAGAAAATGACTCGAGAAGTGGAGTATTGATAAGAACTTCAAGGAAAGATAAGCGTAAATTTCTGCCCTCCGTAGTAGTACAAGAAAATTTGTCTCCCTATATACTCACTGCTATCTGAAATCTTCGTTAAAATGACGAGCAAATTAGCGAAGAAGCGAGGGAACTTTTAGACATATTGCAAGATCGTTCCCGAAGACGAATAATAGCATTGTCCTAATCATCATGAGGTTTATCTCGAGGCACGGAAGGCAGTTGCATGGAAAAGCAGACGTGCGTGCACGCACACGTATATATACCCGTAAACAACACGCATGGTAGCGTATGAGGGATCGCATGTAACGGATTTCAAAACAACGAAACACATTGGACGCAAGTTTAGCGCCCGAGATAATGACGTGCGATGAAGAAATAAAATTCACACGCTTGCACAACCGCAAATGCACCGAACGGTAACGTTCACGTCGTTCGGCAAAAGTAGCAAAAGTTGCAAAAAAGGAAAAGGTTTCTTTCGATTCTTTAGAATAAAAGTACTTACAATTGTCAAAAATATTATATATCGAGAATGCAGAGAATGTTGTATATATACAAAATCTCCTTCGGCTTCGAGAGTGCCCTGTTTTGCGTTCTCTCTAATTTCAATTATAATTCTATTCTTACACGCTCAAAGAAAGAATAGTACGAACGACTAAAAAGTTGATGGAAATCCTAGACTACTTATATTATAGAATTATAAAAAAAATTAATTAAATAATAAACATATTAAAGAAGCATAGAGTATAATGTTAATTGTTTATAGTGAATATGATTAGAGAAAATACAGATAAAAAAATCATTGTATTAATTATTCATACAAATAGCGTCATACATTAAAAAATAAATTATTTATTTGATTAAATTAATGTAGTTTGTATTTATTTCTTTCATTAGAGACATTAGAATATATATTTAAATAAAATATAAACCAGTATTCATATAAGATCGGTATTTATAGTCGGTTCTTATTTCAAGATCGTTTTAAGACGCTAACGTGATCATCTGATTGGTTCGTGATATCTCAAGACTAAACTTAAGACGGTCTTGAATATAAGAACTGAATACCATAATTAGCTCTTATATGTAAGTCTGTTAGGTACAGTAAGTCTTAAATACAGTCTTAAAATGCCATAAACTAACCTGAGAGTCACATTAGCATCTTAAACGTTATTTAAGACGACTTGAAATAAGAACCGACTGTGAATACAGCTATAATATATTTGTTTTAAATATCATACATACATTTTTCATTGAAAGAGAAAATAAAGATGAATTAAGTACATTAATTAAATCAAATAAACACATTTTTTTCTCCGTATAATCGTTCTTTGTAACGAGTTCTTCTAGATGTGTAATAACGTCAATTATTATCCATGTATCCTGTAATACAGTATCGGCTTTATGACATTGCTGTCATCATTTCCGTCAGAGTCGTCGCGCGATTTTACGTTTATCGGCATTTTAATACTATGCTAAATTGGAACAATTAACCGTTCGCCCTATGTGACGACCTTCGTTCCGCTCGGTTCATAGAGGCTGATCCTCGCGGTTTTACACGCTCGTGCTACTGACGCCGCTTACGCTGCATGACCACGTGTGTCACAACATATATACACGCAACACGCACGTACACTCCGCGCCGTACGCAACGTCCGCGGTGCAACATCGCGACCAATGGGCGAACGCGTGCAATGGTGTGTACGCACGCACGCACGCGAATGCGCACGTGCACGCCAATCGCAGGAAGAAAACGAAGAGGAAGAGGCGAGGCAAGAGAAGAGAGCCGAGCACACGCGATGTCAATATTTATTATAATATCGCCAAGTTAGATCGCGAGAGAGCTGCACTAAAGAATAACGAAATATCGCACACGAGATCTCTCATTTTCTTAGTAAAGTAAAATAAAAGAAAAATGAAAAATCTTGAAAAAAAAAAGGTTCCGGGAATGTCATAAGAAGATTGTTTTTATACGTCTATACTCACATCAATCGTATTTACTTTCATCGCAATTAAAATAAAATTAAGATTACACACAGAAAATTTGTTTGTCTCTTTCAAACACAATAATGATCCTTCAATTTTAGTTGTATGTACTTATCTATTTCCTAGTAGATAACAATGGCTTTTAAGTTAAAAGTGCCTTCAGAAATCTAAAAAAATATATGGTTTATAGAAAGCTTAAAAATAATAATACTCTTGTACATTTGTGAGAAAAGAAAAGAAGATGTATAGAGGAAACGAAAGAAAACAGATCTATTTTACATGGACTGTACACGCGTTAAAATTTTTCCCCATATTTACAACGTAAGTAAATATGGAGAAAGATTGTAAATGAAAAGTTTAAAAGAAAGTGTCGTTACTTCCGTCATTTTGAATTCAATGATTATAGCTAGTAATTACAAAACAGAGCGCAAATTTTATGCTGAATAAGTGTGATAAAAGAAAAATGCAAGATCTATTTTATTATATTTATTGAAAACGCCTGTGACATTTAATCTTTCGTCTTTTATGATATTATTGATCGGCCGCAGTTATGTAAGAGGAACGTAACGAAATAATCTCGATACTCCATTATCTTACTCCGGCATTATTTATATATCGTATAAGTAATACTATATGTATGTACATGTGCATAATTAATACGCAGCGTTTTATTACACAATGCACACCAACAATCTTATTGATGCAAGAAGATTCGTGGACAATTCAAGACTCCAAAAATAATCGAATCCATTTAGGCGTCTGTCGGAAGGGAATAAAACATCAACAATGAAGAAAGAGGTTAATTAGCATCGTGGAATTGGCTGCGTAAGATGATATAACGTCGTCAACGTACGCTGAAATCTTGAACGCAGATCTCGGATTCTCCTGATTATTATTAATCTCGCCACTCGTACAAACACATTGATAATATTTTCGACAGCGTTAATCGTATGTAATCGACCGGAGAGACACGCATTCAAGATTTACACTCCGGAAGAAATAACACGCGTTCGTTACGTTTACAAGTTGCTGATAACGGTGAGCAAACCGATAACGATTATCATATACGTGAACCTTTGCAAACCATGTGGTTCATTCCGCATAGACAACGAAATGAGATATAGCGGAGAGGAGGCAAAAAGAGGGAGGGGGGGGGGATGAATCAAAAGAAAAGAAAGGGAGAGAGAAATCGCTTGCAAATATTTTACGTACAAAGTTAACGTTTAATTTCGTAGGAGCTACTGAAAATTGTGACTTTTCTCTCCACAGTTTTACAGCTGTTGACAAATAAAATAAATAATTTCGTAGCCATTAAACCAAAAAAAAATATCCCAGCTCCAACCGAGGATTCTGCAAAAGAGTTTCCTTAAATATTGATAGTTTCAAAAAAGTTCTACTTTTTAAAGGAAAAAAAAGCAGCGATTGCGTAGCAACGAACGAACGTTGCTATGAATTCAGCAAGATGAAAAAAACTCATACACGTTTTATTCGTCGATTGCTAGGCACAAACTTTATTCACGTTACGACGGGAATACTGACAATAAAAATAATGATGAAATACCTTTTAGATGTTCCAAAGAAGTGCAACGTCTTGTTAGTGGAACAAAATGAGCAGAATCGCAATATTATTTACTGCTCATTTGTTGCTAATAAGTTGCCAAAGAAAAAAATTTGTTGCTCTATTAGTTTTCTTTTTTAAATAATGTTTTTTTAGCGGAACATTATTTGAAACATTATTTAAAAGTTTTTATTTCTTTAAATAACGTTCCTTTAGCGGAACATCGTTTAAAAAAAAAAAAACTAATAGAGCGACAAATTTTTTTCTTTGGCAGCTTGTTAACAACAAACAAGAATGTTAATTAAAATCGATTCTACTCACTTTGTTCCGCTAACTCATTAGACGTATAGCGCATCTCTAAGAATCAAGACTTTCCTGTTCCAAGCATGAGCAATGCGTGCCAAGAGATGTCTGTGCACGAAACAGAGACATATTTTAGAACGTGAACGGACATACGATGACGTTGATTAAATAATAAGTACGTCTCAAAAAATCACTTTTAACAAACGAAAAGCTTATTGTGACCTATATGCTGTTAAATTCACGTCAAGTGATACTCAATTTGAGTTAGTTTTTATCATTTCTATAAGTCGCCACTGCTCTTACTTAACATATCGTTAATTTAACTGAAACAATGAAATTAAATAACTCAACTCAAAAAAAATGTCTCAAACTTAATTCATTATTTACTAAAAATGCATATGTCAATATGCATGTTGTTTATTTCGAAATTAATTACATAACAGAATTAATGCAGATACATTTTGACACATATGGAAATTAAAAGTAACAAAATGTTATTTAACTCGAGGGTTAATTAGATTCTCATTGTTCTCCTTTGATATCTAACATCTAACAGTGTATACGTGAAGAAAATTGCTCATTTTTTGACTGATCGTCGAAATCACTAAATAGCTTCTCTTTTGTTACCGTTTCAAAGCGCGACGTAATCTTATAAATTTGCAAATATCTAAAAGCTCCATAAAAAGAAAGAAATCAACCACACGTTTCTCTCATGTATTATTACACATTACGAGACACTGATTATTTCACCGATTGAAACGCACAACTGTCCGGAGAGAGAAACGGAGTAATTCGTCCAAACTGTCACGAAACGCGAAATAATTTTGTACGGTTCGTATTTTTAACTTTTCATTATTTCAGCTTTCGGTGACGTAATAAATTGACGTTATTAAACTCAGGTAGAGGATTTATTGATTATCTCTCATGCGTCATTGTGCAGAATTTATACGGCAAACGGAGGTATGTCAATTTTTCCCGTAATGAAAATTGAATTTAACGAACGATTCCGTATCAGCGACTACTTTTCAGTTGCATTAAGAATTAGGGATTCGATAAAGTTACGCCACTAAACGTAAAAAGATTGCATCTTACGAGACGACATCCTATGCGCAATTAAATTCATATGGAATTATTCAGCGAAATTTATGGTATCGGTACACCACGCTTCTTACACGAAATACCACCATGTGTTCCAATATTGGCGCTCCAATATTCGCAATCGTGTCACAGTTCCAGATCGGTAGATCGCGATCGGCTCGCTTGGATTACACAACGATCGGCTTACCGTTTAACAATCGGAGCAGATAACGCAAGTTCAGTCATAAAGACAAATCTGTGTATTAGTATCTACATGTAATAATTGATAAACGTTTAGAGACAAAACTTCGTATCGCCTTCACCGATTTTTTTCTACGAAATTGTACAACTCTCCCCTTTTTTCTCGCGAATTTAGATCAGCGATATCAAATTCGTGATACTCGCTCTCTTTACATATTCATAGCTAAACATGTTTCTCATGTGTCACAGCAAAGTATATATTAATATACGGTAATAAACCTACTACGCTACGACAAACTAAAACTAAACATAAAATCTAAAAGAGAAACAGAAAATAAAATATAGGTGCACACAGAAAAACATTATTCTATTGCTAGGGAAAGTGATTACTCAATTTACTTTCTTCCTTTTAAGTAATGGCTGGCTATCTTTACCTATATATAACAAAAAATATTTTCTTCATAATGTTAAAATATAGTCACTATAAATTTTAGAAAATCCCATTAATATGTATTCAAAAGAAGAATTTAATTCTTGAAGAATATTATAAAATTAATGGAAGAAACGACTTTATATAATGAGCAAATCAAAGTTGTTTTAATTTAATAATCTTGATTAAATTTACTAAATTTTTGAATAAATTTAATGCTTGCAACGAACTTATTATAGATTTGCAGATATATTAATTTTTGAAATACTTAACAGAAGTGTTTACTATTTGCGTATAATATATTTTTACAACTGAAACAGGTATTACTTGCGTTTAGTGCATTTTTCTGCACCACATTCGAAATTGTATCACCTTCATCTATTCTACTGTGAATTAATTATTACCACATTTCTTTAAAGAACTTCCAAACGAACTAACTTTAGTTAGGCTGGTTTGCTTGTTTTAAAGACTACCATCCATTCAAAACTTTAGTCTCGCTGTCAGTTTGGTCGATTCTCTATGCAATCTATCTAGACTTACATCTTTTCATGTAAAGACTGACAACTGAAATTGAGTACTTGAGTAATAAGTAGTCGACCAATCAAAGTATTAAAACAGTGGATCTTCTTCGATTATTTTATTAATGACATAAGTCTGAAAAAATGATTTTGATAAGATATCTAAAAATTTAGCTAGATGCAGATCTGAAAATAGTTTTATTGGATCGTTAAAATATTCCTATAGAAAACTCAAGTGTGATGAGCAACGCTGCAAATAATTTTGATATTGTAACAATCAGTTTGAGCTATACGTATTTGATGGTCCAACAAAATTTCTGTTCAGATCTGTATGTATCTAAATTTTAAGATACTTGAGCAAAATCGTAAATAGAAGCACTATCTTTGTTACTCATCGAATGTCGAGAAAGGTAGAAAAATTGTGTCGATTGTGTTGATGCTATACCGAATAAGAGGCACCCTATAATCGACCTGATCAGGCAGATCAATGAACCCGACTATGAATATTCTGGACATCGCGCCATTCGTTAGAGAAGAAGAACGGAAGAGATGAACCGTGGATATGCACGCGCGCGCGCGCGCGTGGCGTCATAATCTTATCGTTGATCGCGAGTGATTCAACTTTGAACTTTCCGTCGGCCATCGGACGAAAATATACCCGCGGATTTGGCTATCGAGGTGGCACGATTCGATTCGGGTACGCGAATAACATCTTCACGACACGCGGTATTTTCGTGAAGCCCCGAGGAACATTTTTCCAATTTCCGTTCGGTCGAGATCACCGTCGAGGAAATGGCTAACAAAGGCGATTAATAATCGGTTTCATCAGCGGGTGATTCTACAGCCATACGATTATATCTCCGACGGAGATAAGAGAGAGAGAGAGAGAGAGAGAGAGAGAGAGAGAGAGAGAGAGAGAGATGGACGAATCATGCGGTTAAACTGAGATTATTTATACTTGAATCACTGAACGAAGCCATATAACAGTGTGCTTTTAATATCTTGTAGCATTACAAAGTGTAACAAAGAAACCTTTTTAACACGCTACGGGCCGTCGAGGGCATTATTATCAGGAATAACATACATGTTTAATTATACGTAGTACAATATACAGATAAAACGTGTTTCTCTCGTTATACCGATTATTTCACGCGGTGGAAAGAGATCAACGAGATTTTGAATGGGGAATATACCTGACTTAAGGTCGAGACGTTTCATTTCATGGTGACAGTAAAGTTTTGAGAACTTACTTTCGTTCGGGATAGCGTCAAGGATCACCGAGCATGTCGACGTCAATCCCAGACCGATAAATCTGTTCGCAACTAGCAACGTGAAGGAAGATAATCACCATTTCGTCGTTCAATCGCGTTCAGCACTCCGGGAGTGTACTTTTCATTCAAGTGGCGATGACGATTTCGCCGCAGCGTGATCAATCGCGCACCGTGCTAAGGCGATATTGCACTTGTACAACACATATCTATCTGCACACAAGCAAGCAAGCGCGCGCGGGAAAAAAAGAGAAGAAAGAGAGCGTAATCATCGACACTGAAGAGACCCGTCCGTCACACGCTGTCCCAGGCCGCAAAGATGCACTGTAGAGAAGCGGCGTAATCTTGTTACGCGAAGGTGGAAAAAAAGAGAAAGATGGAGAAAGAGAAGAGACGGTGGAATAGAGGAAGAAAGAGAATAGGGAAAAAAGCATCGCATGTTACGTGCGAGTATAATAATCGCGTATCATTGAGAAAGAGTACGTCGCGAGCGTCAAACAAAATGCATTATTGACAACAAATAAATTTCCGATCGACAATAAACTCGAAGCGATATCAAGAAAAAGGAATTTTGCACGCTGAATCAAATATTAGAATTTAAAGACATTTATTTGCATATTTTTAAGTAAATATTTACCAAATATGAATTTATATATCTGATGCAAAAATCAATTTAACTATTTTTTTATGCACAGTAAATATTTGTTTTCACTGTAAGTAAATGTTTACTTGGTATGAATTAAAAAAAATATGTGTTAAAATTTAGTAATTCTTTTTTTCAATGCAACTCGTAAGACTCTTTTAAATGTGATTGATTTATACATTTAGATCCAGTGAGACACACTAAAGTTGAAATCAAAATTAGTTTAAGTAATTTTGCAGCAATTGCGAAACTGCTTCTTTTTTTACCGAACGCAGTGAAAGTCAAATGAAAGGAGGGAAGAAACTGAAAGTGCACTGTTAATAACAAATACGCCCTGGTGAACATTAAAGCCGCCGTATACAAATTTGAGGATGCGTTTGATATAAATACAGAAACGAGTGTTAAATCTCAATACAACTTTTGTTGTGCTGTTTCATAAAAGCGCATTTTAAAAAACAACATAAGTAATAATAAGAAGGTATGTATAAAACAATGTAAAAATATAAATAGGGCACAGAGTTTCTATACAATCTTCCCATTGTTGAAAATCGTGGAAACAATGTGTTAAATTTGAACATTCATAATTATTTGTGTCTTATCTATGATCCTTGTCGAAAATAAAATAAAATGAAAAAATATGATATATGTAAATTTCTTCCGAGTCAATTTGTTATAAAATATATTTGAAGTATAATAAAATAAGATATTTTTTTTTTTAATAAAATAAGGTAATTCGCAGCTGTCACAAATGAATACGCATCATTGTGAAAGTAAATAGGATAATATGATATTTTATAACTCAAAATGTTTGCGTTTAACTTTTACACTCGGATTAGACGAGGGGGTACAACGGCTTTAATATACGTACTAGCGCGCACTGCCTGCGTCCAATCGAGCTCGCGATAAAATCACATTGCGGCTATCGTTTCGTCGGAACAGAACCGCGATCGGCACTGCACGTTTCACGCACTTCCGAGGAGCACGGGCACTGCACGTTTCAGCGTAAAGATAGTAGCGGAGAAGGATCGCGGAAGAGGGTGAATGTTACCATCCAAAAAGAAAGAGAAGGAAAAAAAAAAATACAGCTGGTCATTCCGCCGAGAGAGACACGCGGAGATCATTCACGGAGCGCGGTGGACTTTTGTTTCACGCACGGCGAAAAACGAACGGCTGATGATCGCGAGGCGGAGATCTGCGGAGGAATCGCAGCGCCGGAGGATCCGTGGAACTCGCGCGGTCCCGACGCGTCTAGCAGCTCCATCTTGACTCGCTTGAGTCGGCGGCGGTCGCACAGCGCTTTCGGAGTCAAGTCCTACCCTCTCTCTCTCTCTTTCTCTCTCTCTCGCACGCGCGCGCGCTCACACACACACACGCGCGCGCGTGTGTTCTCCCTCGCTCTCGTTCGTTGGTGTATCCAACCGTTCTCACTCTCTCGCGAGAGCGTGCCGGAGGAACACGCGCGCGCGCTCCAGCCGCTCTCACTAACACAATAAATCCATTGTGAGGGAGAATTCCTGGCGGCGCATTCCGTATGTATATGTAAGAGTATACGAGGAGAGCAGAGACAAGAAGTGAGCAAGTGTGAGGGAATGAGACAAACAGAGAGAAAGAGAGAGAGAGAGAGAGGGGGGGGGGGAAAGGAGGAAAAAAGAGAGTCACCGACTCGAGTCAGCTCGGATTCGACTAGAGCTCGCGTTCGCGGATATCGTTTACGGGGCGAAGGAAGAAACAGAAAAGGTGGAAGAGAAAGAGACGTGATCTCGAAGGGGAAAGGGGCAGGAGTGAGAACGAGAGTGTGTGTACCGAGTGCGAGAGGTGGGAGGTAAGTAGCAGCAAACGAAGGGGAGGGAAAAAGAAAAGGAGCCGATATATCGTAGGGACGTTTGGTGGGGAAGGAATTAATGCATGCCAAAGGAGGGGCGGACGGCGGCGGCGGCGGAGGAAGAGGAGCGAAGGGGGTGGGCGGGAGGAGGAAAGAGAGTACGCGAGGCGAGTATATGGTCGTCGTATAAATAGACGAGAGAGGCGCGTCGTATAGTACGCGGACTCCTAGGGCAGGTATAGTGTGGATGCTCGTCGTAACACATGCGACCGACTACTCCACGCGCGCATTCACTCGCTCTTCCAATGTGGACACCACACACACCGGGAGTTCTCGCACGCACGCGTAACCGAGGGCGCGAGAGAAGGAGGTGCGCGCTCGCGGGCGCATGCATACACACGCGTGTACGATGGGGAACGTATATCAGCGACGAGGCACGATACCATCCGCGAGTTCACTCGTGCACTCTCGTGTAATAAATACACACACAAAAGCTTTGATACTCTACACATTCCTCGTAGCTTATTACACACTCTATCCCCTCGGCGGATGCCATCCGAGTTTTCACTCCCACACTCGCGATACGCGACGAATGAATGAAAGCGAGAGATGTGTCGTATACGGCGTGATTGTGAGAGGAGCGCGTTTTTTTTTTCTTTTCTTTTCTTTTTTACCTACCTATCCCTTCGACGTAGCCTCCCGTCCCGAGTTTCCAGCGCGCGACGGCCTCGTCGGGAGACGGCCTCTCTCTCTCTCTCTCGAAGCGCATCCGCGTGCACCAGCAGCAGCGCGCGTCACGTCACGTCACCAAGTACGGCCGCGGTAGTCTTTACCGACCGGGAGAGCAGAGCGGCCGAGACGACGACGACGACGACGACGACGGCAACGTCGTCACCGCTGCTGCTCGAGGACGCGAGCGAGGCTCGAGCCGGCGGCGGCGGCGGCGGCACCGAATTATTGACATCGCCGCGTTTGAAAATATGTATATCGCGACGATTCCCTTTCGTGCCTGCAGATCACTGCGTCGACGAATCTCTTCCTCACCCGCCTGTGTGTACCCGCGGTTACACTCTCCGATTCCGATTGCTCAACTGAACCGCCTGCGACGAGAGCCGGAGTCGTATAACCGAGGCGGCCGACCACGCGCGCGCATTCACACACACACAAAGTCGCGTACGGCACACCACTACTCCCCGCTGGGTGCCTCCCTCTCCTCCTCCTGCACCTCTTCCTGCACCTCCTCCTTCACCTTCACCTTTTCCGACCGCGCTCTGCCTCCTCCTATGATATTCCACTTCTATACGCTCGTGTATCTCTCGGCGGACGTGCACACGCATACGCTTCACCGAGAGTCACTCGGACGAGAACCGAAACGACGACGACGACAACAACGACAACGCGCTCGTTCACTTCTATTCAGACTGTTCCTGTACGCACTCACACTCTACTTACACGTGCATATACACACGCAGCTGAGAGAAACACACTGGCTCGCTCCCACTGACAGTTGCTATATCTCGACGGCGCGCGTGTACGTGCGTACACGCGTCGGCGGCGGCCTCCACACACGTACGGCTCTCCCCAGCAGAGCGCGCTCACATGGACAAATGCACTTGTACGCGAGGCGCACGCAGCGCGAGTCATCTACACTCCGCGCGAGCGGTGACTCGCCGTCGACACGCGCGACCGTAGTGTACATGCGTGTACGCGTCCGAGAGCTTCTAACCCGGAGCAACACACACCTACGCGCGCACGCGCACGCACGACCACCACCAGCAGCGGTTCGCCGCCGCCGCCGCCACCGCCACGAACTTGTGAGCCTCCCAGGAGCGTAGTCCGCCCATACTACATTGTTAGATATCGAGTCAAAGGAGCAGCGATCACCTTCTCGGTTAATGATATTTCGTTAAATTTACTTTCGTCAAAATGTACGTCGATTCATTTCTGTGATTGGTTTCAAAATGCATTTGGTACGTTGACAAAAAAAAAATTACTAAATCTTAATACATATTTCTCTGAATAGTATTAAGTAAACATTTATTAACATATCATATATATGTTTACATTTATTAAATATTTATTTAAAACTATTAATAAATTACTTACTAAAATTTAGTATCTTTTTTTTATTTGAGAAATTAGTATTATACTACTGAAAAGAATCAGATCCAAATTCATTCTCTTTTCCGTGTATTCAAAAATAAGTACATACTGATTGTTGCAAAATATTTTGTCTTTAAAATTCATTTCTTTAAAATTTTAAGTGTCCAAGATTAAATATTAATTAATTTCCACGATTTCTTAAAAGAAGTTTAATTATTTTTTTTAAATATTAACTGAAAACATTAAGTATTGTAGTTAAATTTCTAAGGATTTTTATAAAAATTTCGGGATAACTGATAGTTAAGTCTCATTGTCAGTTAAGTTCTCAAATCGTTAAAATGACTATTAAGCTTTCAATTAATATGAGCATAGATATTTTTGCAAAAATATAACAAGAATATTTCAAAGAAATGGAACAAATGTAGAGTTTTTAGAAAATATACGTTCCACTCAAAAAATATTAATATAAAGTCTTACTCAATTAATTCAATTCTAAGAAAATTTTGTCTGAAAAAAATTTGATTCGAAATAATCATTAAGATATTTAACATCATGCTTCCAAATAATGCGCAAAAATAAGGCGTCTGCAACACATATATGAACATAAATACTAAATAAAAATCAACAGTAACATCAAATAATATTATATTATCTCCGTAATCAAGAAACTGTCACGTAACGAAATAAAGTAAAAGTAAAAAGTTATTTGTCTAATTCGCTCTTACATAAATTTAATCAATTATTACACAGAAACACGAAATTGAAAAAAAAAAAAAAAATAACGTGACGTAAATTTATTATTGTTGGACTTATTCATCAATAATTATAATAGATTACGGCGAATAGAAAACGGACAAGTTCTTGCAGACTGCGTTACGTTATGCACGTATTTTTAGCGAGACGATTATGAATCTCATATCTTTTCGCTCCGTCTTCGCTCGCCTCTTTTTCTTTTCTCGTTTCTCCTTCTCTTCACGAGCTGATTACACACAGCTGATAGCCTCGCATCAGCAACTGCTAGTTGGATCGCGACAGACTATGAATCACATCGGTAGACCAGGTCATATACTATTTCGGAACCTCGAGTTGCTTCCGAGTAGTCAAAAGAATATAAGAAATCGAATCCAATTCCGCTTCTATTTATTAACGTTGTCATACACACAACAGGGATCAGCACCTTTGACATTCCGCCTCAATTCTTTGTAACATTGAATCTTATTGTACATACCTTACTTCGGTATTTTAATGTGTATTACGTTGTCATTCCTCCATAGTAATATATTTTACTTTAACTTTTTACACTCTCTACTGTATTTATCTAACTTCGTTCGTTCTTAGAAAATTTGATTTTTAAAAGTAGCTTAAATATTTTTCCGATCTCACATGCGAGACTTTTGCACAAAAGAAAAACGCAACTTCATGTCCTATTATTCCACGAATATCACAAAAGAATTCTTTTCTTGACAATCACACTGTTAAGAGATTTGTTAATAATCATTTCGTATAAAATAGTCATGGATTTTGTACCTTTTTTCTTTCTTTTATATTTATTCCTTCGACAAGTTTTGACTTTCAATATTTTTTTAGAAAGCGAAAAACGTAGCGACGTTATTTCATTACTTGCATGAAAGCGAATCTATTTCTCTTAAATCTGTGTTTTTGTTCTTTGTCAAGGATCGCAGAATCGCGACATTAAGATCGACGAGACTGAGACTCATAGACAAAGTAGACACATCTGGCGTAACAGTGGGCTCTCGTACGCTGTGCGTAAACGCTCGAGACGATTCGTGTGCATCACGCACACTTGCAATATCTACACACGCTTGCTATCTGCATAGCCAAGCAGGGGCGGTCATTACACGCGAAACAGATAGAGCGTCGTAACAGATGCAACGTACGTATGAAGAGAAAATTTAATTTCACAACAAAAAATGTATATGAAAAAAGTGATATGTAACAATGCGTAACTTCTTATCATTGTTTTACGCCACACTTTTCTCGGTATATATTTTTTATTATGAAATTAAATGTGTTGTCCTCAGGTATATTATATACATATACTGTTTAAAATAAAAATTTACAAATAGTTTTATTTAATTTTTTGAGAACTATCCTACTACAGTATCTTGTCGCAAATTTTAACATCTCGTATAATATTATACATATATAAACACACACACATACATTGGATTGGGGAGATACTGTAGCAAGATATAGGTATCGAAAAATTAAGTAAAAAGATTATTTGTAAATGTTTATTTTAAACAGTATAGTTTTTAAGACATGAGAGTTTACTAAGTATAGCCAAATTACAGAATGTGTTTAGACGGCCACCTGTCCATGAGTCGCGCGTGCATTAGTGAATACGCACTTCGGCACACTCACTAAACTCACAAGTTGACCGTCTAAACTTAGTCTATAATTGACTATATTTACACCTTACTATCTCAAAAGTTACAGTTTAAAATAAAATTTACAAATAATATTTTTATTTAATTTTTTTTTTTAATTTTCACAAGAACTTTTTACGATTTATATACAGTATTTTAAGTAATGAATTCTGAGATATCCTGACATGTCTATAATGTCTATATAAATATAATAGTATTAAGTATAAATAGAATATTAAAGGAGAGAACAAGATAAAAACACGTGATAATTAAAATGAAATACATAAATAATTCGGAAATAAAAATAATTATGTTAGCCTAATATTTAATTCGTTTGACAACGAAGATTACATATATTATAATATAAAGAAAAAAGCAAAGCGTAATAATAAAGGACTTGTTATTTCAAGATTATTATTTAAAAATGTATTATTAGGAAATATTATATGTAAGATATGTGATATTTTTTAAAATCAAATATATAATATAAAGTAATTTAATTAATTAAAATTAGAGAAAATAAAATTAAATTTATGATTCAATTCTTTATATTTTCTCGCTTTTATTTCATTCCTAATCCATTATAGATGTAATAAAAGCTTCTAAATAATTCATTTATAAACCGAGGAAGGGGATCATATATAATGATTCTTAAATTGCTTTTCACAGAGAAAAACTGTCTTATTTCTTTTTGCCTGACCAAATAATGTTGGTTGAGGACACGTGCGGCCCTGCGGCCGTACATACACATGCGTAGATGGAATAAGAAACGGAAAAAGAGAGAAGGCAAAGAAAAAAAGAGAAAAAAAAAGAGTATATACGCGCGGGATATGTATACATGTACACATATTACCAACTAGCATCGTGTATATCGACGCACAACAATGTGCGTATATTGTCGAGCGGATTCTTAGAATTTTCGACGTTGGTCCAAGAATTATCGCGCACCGATACTCACCGACGGTATCGAAACGCAAACAGATACTGAAGTAGTAGATAAACATAGAACTACGATTGTGTCATTGCGCCAGACTCGCTCGAGAAGTGCATCTTCTCTTCCGCGAGATTATTATGGGATGAGACCGATTTGTCAACTCTGTAACGCATCCTAGCTCATACGGGCAACAAGGTGAGTCTCGTGAGAATCCACTTAGGACTGCAATCGATCGATAAAACTAAAGCGATGACAAAAAGATTACGCCAGATAAAAATCCGAAGAAAAGAAGTGTTTTCAAAAACGACACGAGTATCCCTTGAAAAATAAAAGGGTTATAACAGGGGATAAAATAAAGTGTACGGCACTGGTCGGTGAGATGCTGTTGAATGGGCCGCGGCCTATTGGTTGGTCTCGGGTCACGTGCATACCGCTAGACATTCATTCTCCCCTCGCAACTGGTCCGCGTATAATTTGCACACGCATGCCTCGGCTGCGCGCGACCGCCGTCGCCACCACCGATATGACGAGCCCGTTCTACACACTCTCACCGAGGAAGGTGTACACACGAGCACCTAGCACGTTCAAGCGGATTCAAATCAAATCCGCATGAACGAATGCGAATACAAGCTAGTCGAAAGAATCCCGCACGATGAAATCAGCTTTTGTCAAAAAATTGTAAATATAACTTTTGTATATACATATAGTTGCTTCAATGATGAAAAAGATTCAATGCGCGACGGTATGGTTTCAAAAATAATCAACTTTTACTATTATGAAGTCCTCAAAAAAATGTACAGAAATCGTTTTTTTTTCTATATATAATAACGTTAATTTTTTTGTATTTTTTCAAATTTTTCCTACAACCTTCCAGCCTTCTTTCGGATCTTCTTGACAAAGTAAAACCTTTAAAAGAAATAAATTAATAGTTTTTTAATACTTATTATATATTTGTAGGTTGTTAATTAATAGATAACCGTAAAAGTTGAGTTTTTCTGCAAACAAATAAAAATTTTAGTCAATTTGATAGAAGCCAGGTTCTTCATGAGAAATGTACGAGATTCTTTACGTCATCAAATACGTTTCATATTCCTCACCAATGTGTCAAGAGATTGTTCATATTTGTTCACGATCATCCTTGCCATCTTTACGATAAGATGGATAAAGGGCGAATGAAAGAAGCCGCAAGTTGCTTTTACGACATTACGAGAATGCGCGAGGAAATCGTCTGTAAATAGCACGTGGCCTTTTAACCCTTATCCGAACAAGGGACAGAAGTTATACGAGATTATTACCGCTTATATAACACTATTATACATATAAGAAAAGTATATAAAATATATCGATAGATATCAGAGGGTAGCAACTCCTCGTTAAATAATATTATGTTATTTCTAACTTCCTGTATTTTAAAAAAATATTAAATCAATTTCTGTAATTGCTTTTTAAAGGTAATCAATATTAACGTATGCATTTCATAAATTAAATTTAATGTATTCTTTTTTCAGTTAAATTATTTAATTCATTATAAAACAGTAGAGACTTATAGAAATGAAAAAATAATTAAAATCATGATAGGGTTAGCATTATTTTACCCAATTTTTGTTTAAAAAAAATTTAGTATTTATGATTATGATCTTCAATACAATTTCAATAAAATCCAAAAGAGATCTTTTAATAAACAAAAATTTATTTAACTGTAAATTTTAAGCATTAAATTATTCAAATAAATGTTAACATAGTTTATAACACGTAGCATTATCATTACTTTTATTTCCACTAGAGAGGTGTTTTTGTTATATGGAAAATTCGGGTATGTTAAGTTAGCATCCCAACTATAGCACTCAGGAGTTCTGATTAGAGTTCCCACTTCCTTTTGACGAGACGAAGAGTTCCCTATAGTTAATAACAAGAATTCCGCTCAATAAACATTTTTTTTACATTTTTTAAAAATGGGGTATTAACTTTTTATCGAATTTCGAGGTGGAATAGTTCTGAGCGGCTTAATAGCTTCAATTTGCGATTGCCTGGAGTTCCTGATATGTAAAAAAAATTTTCGAATATTAAAAAAAAAATTAAAAATTTTTGAAAAATTAATTTTTAGATACAATAGTTCTGATGATAATTCCTGCTTCCTTTTGACGATACGAAGAGTTCTCTATGATTTTTAATGACATATGCGCTTAATAATCATTTTTTAATAATTTTTTTAAAATGGGGTGCTAACTTTTTAACGAAATTCAAGATCGCATAGTTCTGATCAACTTAACAGAACTATTTTGTGAATACCTAGAGTTCTTAATACATAAAA
>NW_017276855.1:514613-579016 GCF_001594065.2 Cyphomyrmex costatus | reverse complement strand
AAAATTTTTTGGGAGTACCGAGTAGTTCTGATCGGAGTTCTGGACAGTTCTCGGCGAGTTCTGTCGAAAAGTATCAGGGCTCAAAGCGATTGGACCAACGGTTTCCGAGATATACTCACGTTAAGAATTGTTGATCTGACAAATATCGCTATATCTTGCAAACCGTTGGTCCAATCGCTTTTCCACCTTACAGTTTTCGATAGAACTCGTCGAGTACTATAAGAAACGCAACTGAGAACTACTCGGTATTCTCAAAAATATATTTTCAAAAATTTCTACTATTTTTTTAAAACTTTATTATTCTTCAAAAATGTTTTTTATGTATTAAGAACTCTAGGTATTCACAAAATACTTCTGTTAAGCTGATCAGAACTATGCGATCTTGAATTTCGTTAAAAAGTTAGCACCCCATTTTAAAAAAATTATTAAAAAATGATTATTAAGCGCATATGTCATTAAAAATCATAGAGAACTCTTCGTATCGTCAAAAAGAAGCAGGAATTATCATCAGAACTATTGTATCTAAAAATTAATTTTTCAAAAATTTTTAATTTTTTTTTTAATATTCGAAAATTTTTTTTACATATCAGGAACTCCAGGCAATCGCAAATTGAAGCTATTAAGCCGCTCAGAACTATTCCACCTCGAAATTCGATAAAAAGTTAGTACCCCATTTTTAAAAAATGTAAGAAAAATGTTTATTGAGCGGAACTCTTGTTATTAACTATAGGAAACTCATCGTCTCGTCAAAAGGAAGTGGGAACTCTAATCAGAACTCCTGAGTACTATAGTTGGGGTGCTAACTTAACATACCCGGAAAATTCATCATTATTATATTTTTACGAAATTCTTTTATAATTAATTTTAATTGAATATGTAATTAAATAATTAACAACGTAAATTAAAATTTCGTGAAAAATATGAAATAATCAATTCTTTCAAAAATCCTCAAAAAAAGAACTCCAAAATCAGTAAACTGAGCTTTTTCTTTAAAAAAATCTGTTTTTTTTCAATCCTAAATTGTGGATAGTTTAATTTGACATGAATTTAACAGTGTAAGTACAAAATCACATTTTTTTTTACAAAAATACATATATTTCCATCATACATGACGTTTACTTGTGATATAATTTTATAGCAATTTTAGAAACAAACGTCTATTTTCGTGTTACTATAACACATTAATGGCTAGAATTCTACGTGAACTGAGAAATTTGAAAATTCGAGTTCTTGAAAAATGACGCGTATGTCGGAAATCGATTACCATTCCGAGTTATTCGCGCGATCATCCTACCTTCCGCGGGTTCTACGAATATGAATTTGAGACGATTTGCGGAGTCACGATCAGCTTATTGAAGATTACGAAGCGGACGCGGCAAGCGGCCAATAGCGAATTATGTTACGTTGCGCGCGCCTCGCTTATTCCGTATATACGTGCGTAGGACGATTACGGGTGTCCGTGACGTGACGGTTCTCTTTTCCCCTTCGGCCCTCTCTTCCTTTTTTTTTTTCTTTCATTGCTCGTTGCACACCGCGGGCGCGCGTGTATCGATCGCTATTTAAGTCGCGCGAATAAACCAGTTGTGGCCGCAGGTCGCAAAAGGATCCCAGAGTCACCGCCGCATATCGGCGTTAAGAAACTCCAAGCGCCTAACAGTCGAACGCTTGTTCGTCGCTATTGTTGCAACAGCAGCAACGGATGAATGAAAAGTTGAGAGACAAATAGCGAGAGACAACAAAGCGAATAAGAAGAGAGAGAGAGAAGAGGAGAGAGGAAGGGAGGGAGGGGGCAGGATTGAACGACGCGTGGCAATGCAGTGTGCAATCGCCGACGGTAGCATCGATTTTTTTTTTTTCCAGTAGATAAAGATAAACATTAAAAGAAGAGGAGCAAAGAAAATAAAAAAAAATTAAAATTATAGAATAAATAAATTTAACACAATATTCAATACTAAAGACCGTTACTGTAAGAACGTAACTAATACAAATACGAAGCCTATAAGAGTCTAGCTTGCGGCGCGCAATTTGGGGAACTACGTATATTAATTGATTATTATTATTAATTTGTTTTAATTCATGATAGTATTTATATGTAAGCGATTAAAGATCCAAGCTAGACTGTTATAGGCTTTGTATTTGTATAACACATTTATCCAGTCTAATATTTAGGAATTAATATTTATAAAGACAACTGTGTGTTGCATTTCGGGGCAAAAGGAAAGAGAAGAATATACTAGTCATTCTTCTCTTTCTCTTTACCCCGAAATACTACTTGTCAGTCTTTTACTATATTATCTGTCAAAATGTCTCGTGTTATTAAATCGATATATAAATAATTAATTGATTATTTACTGTGCTAATAAATGTCTTGCAAATCTCCCGTTACTATCGAGAAATTGATCGCAAAAAATATCACTTCGAATCGATAGAATCTTTAGAGTAAAAATTATTTCAAATACGTAACGCAATCATAATGAATAATTTCTTCAGAAATTATGAAAAAATAACATGGTCTGAAATAAATATGATTTCATACTTATAGTATGTCTCTCGCTTATAAGATCGAATAAAATGAATTCACAATCAATATATACACACACACACACACACACACATATATATATATAAAGTTCAGTTTTAAATTAGAATAAAATTATAATTCAGTAAACCTTGAAGAAATTATGAGCTTACTTTTTATCTGAAAATTATAAGATTCGCTCCAAGCTTAAAATCGTATCCAAATCGAACTCAACAAATCGCATTTGTTCAAATAATTTTCAAGCTTATCGAGATTCATTCTTTCTAGAAGCAGAAGAAAAGAAAAAGGATAAGACGGTTGCAAACACAAATGTGTCGTTAACGGCAGCAGACATTCCGGCTGCCACTTTAAACTAACGCAACGTACGCACGTGTTGCGATGACAAACGCGGAAAAAATGAGATCATAAACAGAAAAAACGAGAAAAAAAGAGAGAGAGAGAGAGAGAGAGAGAGAGAGAGAGAGAGAGAGAGAGATATAACTAACAACAGCCGGTGTTTACGGTTGCCGTCTTTTCGAATGATGTTCGCGAACCTCACGCGGATTCCGTTAACTTATCTTAACAGTCGCTCCGCGCGAGAGCGTGATTACGTTCAGGTTTATCTTAATATCGCAAGAAAGATGATATCAGAGTCTTTTAATGTTATATCTTTTTCATCGTCTTATGTTTCGCGC
Organism: Cyphomyrmex costatus; assembly: GCF_001594065.2. Taxonomy (NCBI): domain Eukaryota; kingdom Metazoa; phylum Arthropoda; class Insecta; order Hymenoptera; family Formicidae; genus Cyphomyrmex; species Cyphomyrmex costatus. The sequence goes on along the minus strand of NW_017276855.1, from coordinate 575,803 downwards.
TTTCCTAGTAACGATCGCATTTATTTCCTGCGAAACGTGACTAAGGTCGTAATCTTCATTAGGTCTGCTCGCGTTGCTTATATTTTTTACACTCAGCATCTTTGTTTTCTCTCCTCAACGCCCAAATAAATATTTATTTCATTTTAAGTGCAAAAATTTTTGGAAATTCTCTATCATAATTAATCAATATCATTTAACATTTTTTTCGGAGACATTTTAGAATGTTTTAAAAGAGAATCTAAAGCAGAATTCTTCATGTCATGTGGAAAGGTGGTAAATAAAGGACTCTGACTGGTTTATTTTCTTATGGATTATGTGTCATGCGTTATGCGAGACTTATATTACCGCCCTTATTACAAAAGTCTCGTATCAGATTCATATAATATCAAACAATATATTCAATTTAATTATTAAATTATTTTTAATTATTTCTATAAGTCGCCATTGCCTCTATTCAATAATGTTGTCACACAATTAATTAAAACAATGAAGATTTAACTCAAGAAAATATATTACATTCGATTCAAATTTAATTTATTATTTCCTAAGTGCATATTACGTTAATATGCGGTGGAAGTTATTTACTTTAAAATAATTCAAAAAAATGAATCGATTTACTTTTCACACACAGAGAAGTTAACTTTGATAAATTTGTTAATTTTCAAAAATGAGTAAGTTATTTAACTCAAAGGATTGGGTTGCGAGTCGAGACCGTAACAGTATAATAATTAACAAAGGCATCTCGATTGCAGTTTTATACCGCCATCTGCGCGCGTTCGGTGAAAAAGAGAGACAGGCAGGTAGTGACGAGATAAAAGTACCACTCGAGAAGGTACGTGGTGCTGGCCGACGAGCGGGACAATTGGCGAACGACAGTCGATCGTCTTGTTGCGATGTGTCGTCTCTGGCGTCTCTGCACCCCCCATAATCGGTCGCACGGAAGCTCAGACTGCCCGGCAGCGGTATCCCACCACCTCTCATCTTGCACGCTATTATTATAACCGACGCAAAATCAATCGAAAGTCACCGTACACATTTGCGTCATCCACGTATCTCCCCCATTTTCGCATGTTACTCTCGGTTACTCTGCTGGTACTCGCACCAGTTAACATGTTCACGTCATAATTTCCGTGCATTTTCCAGGCATGCTATGGCTTTGAGGCATTTACAACTCCTAGATGCCAAAGTTGAGTAACATCATGAGAATACAGAGTACGAATAATAAAATTATACTTTCTTTCCATATCAGAAATCTAATTGCATATGCAATTAAATAAAAAAAACTGATTTCTTCAAAAATGTATTTCAAACTTTTAAGTACTATGTAGTATTTTAATTAAAGAATATAGGACACCATTTTTGTCGCGGAAAAACTTACGGACTCGTAGACGCGTGAATCATGGATTCATGCCATAATAAAGGGGCTTTTTCGAGAGACCGACCAACGCAACATAATGTCATTTGTTTAATCACCCATTGAGGTGGGAGAAGAGATATATATGGCGACACACCTCAATTGAAACGCGTGATCGAAGCGTACTATGACGCTCAAGATGCACATACAATACCGAGGAAAAACTATTTTCACCTTCCGTCACTGTATTAGAGATAAAAATTACAGAAAAAATCTAGAAATTTCTAGAAAAAATTGATGACAGTTTTTTACTACATCCCAAAAGTTTTTTTTACTCGAATATGTATTTATTTTCTATCGAGAAAATTTTTGTATCTTTAAGACCATATTATTGTTTCAAAGAACTCAGATTTTCGGGTATGTTAAGTTAGCACCCCAACTATAGTACTCAAGAGTTCTGATTAGAGTTCCCACTTTCTTTTGACGAGACGAAGAGTTCCCTATAGTTACTAATAACAAGACTTCCGCTCAATAAACATTTTTTTTACATTTTTTAAAAAAGGGGTGACAACTTTTTATCGAATTTCGAGGTGGAATAGTTCTGAGCGGCTTAATAGTTTCAATTTGCGATTGCCTAGAGTTCCTAATATGTAAAAAAAATTTTCGAACATTGAAAAAAAAATTAAAAATTTTTGTAAAATTAATTTTTAGATACAATAGTTCTGAGGATAATTTCTGTTTCTTTTTGACGATACGAAGAGTTCTCTATGATTTTTAATGACATGCGCTTAATAACCATTTTTTAATAATTTTTTAAAAATGGGGTGCTAACTTTTTAACGAAATTCAAGATCGCATAGTTCTGATCAGCTTAACAGAAGTATTTTGTGAATACCTAGAGTTCTTGATACATAAAAAACATTTTTGAAGAATAATAAAGTTTAAAAAAAATAGTAGAAACCTTTGAAAATTTTTTTGAGAGTACCAAGTAGTTCTGAGTTGCGTTTCTTATAGTTCTCGACGAGTTCTATCGAAAACTGTCAGGTGAAAAAACGATTGGACCAACGGTTTGTAAGATACAGCGACATTTGTTAAATTTGTAAGATCATACAATTTTTAAATAAGTATATCTCAGAAACCGTTGGTCCAATCGCTTTGAGCCCTAATACTTTTCGACAGCACTCGCCGAGAACTGTCCAGAACTCCGATCAGAACTACTCGGTACTCCCAAAAAATTTTGACTTTAAATTTTTTTCGAAGTCCCACGTCGGAAAATTTTTTGAGAGTACCCAGTAGTTCTGAGTAGCGTTTCTTATAGTTCTCGACGAGTTCTATCGAAAACTGTCAGGTGAAAAAACGATTGGACCAACGGTTTGTAAGATACAGCGACATTTGTTAAATTTGTAAGATCATACAATTTTTAAATAAGTATATCTCAGAAACCGTTGGTCCAATCGCTTTGAGCCCTGATACTTTTCGACAGAACTCGTCGAGAACTGTCCAGAACTCCGATCAGAACTACTCGGTACTTCAATTTTGACTTCAAATTTTTTTCTAAGTCCTACATTGGAAAATTTTTTGGGAGTACCGAGTAGTTCTGAGTAGCATTTCTTATAGTTCTCAACGAGTTCTATCGAAAACTGTGAGGTGGAAAAGCGATTGGACCAACGGTTTGCAAGATACAGCGACATTTGCCCGAAAATCAAAAAAAAAAAAAAAAACGATCCAAGTGTAGTACAATAACTAAGTAATGGCTATAGATATGATTAGATATGTAAAGATATATTAAATAAATAATATTACAAAATAATATAAATATTAAACGTAAATGTGATATAAATATAAAATAGTAATTCGACTTCTTTTCAAGATTTTAATAAAACATAGTTTTTTATCATTAAAAAATCAGTGTCGTTACTCGATTTTTATTTCAAAATAAAACCGTTTTTTTCTCATCTTTATACACATAACATGAACAAAACGAGTGAGCGAACTTCGAGATAAAAAGACTCATATGTTCATCTTTAGTAAATACTGCGCGAGATATTCCTACTTCGAAAATAAAATATTTATATTGTGAAGAACCTATGTATAACTTATACATCTGGATAATAGAATAACAATTATAGTAAAATATTTGAATATACAATAACAAAGATTCAAATAATAGACATTCTATTTTGTCCGTGTACGTTTCGGAAATCTTTGCATATGTGTATCTATGAACGATGACAATTTTGTAAACTGAATGAAATAAACCACTTAAATGCTTTTATCAATTGTCTTCTTCATTTCTAAATTATCGTTTATCAAAAACCGTTTGAACGCTTTTATCAATCGATGCTTTCATTAATCTGTGTTCGAAATTATATCGTTTATTCTAGAAAAATTCAGGATTTAAAAACGACTATATTGTACATTTTACGATCACGTAGAATGTTTTTCTTAATTATATCTGTTAAAAACGGACACGAAACAAAAGTGTAGCAAATATAGTTTCGTGAAGAAAGGATGATTTTGCTGAAATATTTAAATGTAGATACGGATCTGAATATGATTTTATTGAATTATCAAAATAGTATGTAAAAAATAATTAATAAATAGTTATGTAGAACACTCGAACTGGTTGCTAGAATGTCAAAACTTTTTGCAGTATTATACTCGTTGAGATTCCTACATAATTATTTTTGATAGTTCAACAAAATTATTTTCAGATCTAGCTATATCTAGCTAATTTTTTTAGTACTTTAATAAAATCGTTTTCTCCGTGTAATTTAGGTTTCTTTGGCAATAATATTTGCTTTACATATAATACATATGCCTTTATATTTCGATCAAATATTATTATAAATGATAAGTAATTCACCTCGGGGTTATTTAATAATTATAATTTAATTCTCAGACATTTGTTTTATTAGATAAAACGGATTAAAAAGTCCAGGCATGCGATGTCGTCACTGTCATAATTATATACTGTTTTTGTTATCTTTTTATACGATCATAAAATTGATTAAGGACGTATATCGTCGGTTTATAATTTACAGAGTAAAAAAAGTCATCGCCGTTTTATCGACCTCAAAAAATTGTACACACTGTCTATTCCAGATAAAAGTGCACTGGTATAAAAGCACAGGACTAGATTAAACGATACAGCAAATGATATTTTTAAGTATGACATTTCATTCGAAATAACAGACCGAGCATAGGAAAGCTTATGTTTCACGACGTGTAGTTAACTATCCAAATATTTTAAGCTAAACAATGCCGATGCGGTGATATGTATTGCATAAATACGTTTTTTGCTCGAAGTTCTGTTGAATTTGTTTTGTTTAAATCGCCGCGTCGTTTGACTTAAAATGTTTGAATAAGTAACTGTAGGTACATTACTGTGAAACATGATAATATGTTTCACAACGCTTGATCTATTATTTCGAATAAAATGTCATACTTAAAAATACCGTTTACTCGTTTAATCTTATTCCGTGCTTTCGTTCCAGTGCACTATTTGCTCATGTATAGACGCTCTCAATTATTGACATTTACACGTACACTAGTACGGCTAACGTTCAATCGTAGTTTTTCGCGAATAATAATAAAAAATGAGTCATAAGAAGATAGGTGTAGCAGTTAACGAGTTATGACTACTTTTTATGGAATTTCCACTTCCTTCACTGCGCGAATCAGTCATTGATAAGAATATTGTCATGCAAATTTAATCTGTAATGTACAGTAGGTATGTGTATTTATACTGGTATGGAAAATACACGGAACATTTAAAAGTTTGGCACAAATCCGCGTTTAGTATCGCATTCCAAGATTTTTTTGCCAATATCTAACTTTGTAGTACAAGAATCTGCTGCTTAAACAGCGTCATGAATACAATTCCATTATCGCGAACAATTTTTATTAATTTATAACGTAAAAATTGTCTGTAATAAAAGATACTTTAATAAAAAATGTAAAGACGATTACCGCAGTTTCACATTTCAAACTTGGCAATTTTATCTCATCGATTGGTTCCCTTTATGAAATATATAATAAATGTATATTACGATTACAAACAAAATTTTAAAAAAATAAATTATTTCTTTATTTCATCGGTTCACCTCATCATAACTGGTATCATAATTATAGAATACAGATAGTCGAAATTGAAAAAAAACACCATGCAAATTATTTCATTATACAAAAGTTTATCGTTCACAGTAAAAATATTAAGTTCGAATTTGTTGATATTAAGACCTTGTTATATAAAAATCAAATTTTCATCTTAAAGATGATACGGATCCAGATAAAGCAAAGAGCAAGAGACAAAATGAAGTAACTTCAATCAGTATCGATAACGTTGCAAATACAACCGAGTCTAAATTTACATCAACGAATACATACGGTGTCTCTTTTCAGTGCGTCAAAACGTTTAAGCCATAATCACATCAACGATCGTGTGATGAACAATTGGCGATTATTTTTCAGCCAATTAGAACAAAGCACCGATTGTTCTGCTCCGATTGGTCGCAGAGCAATCACCAATCATAATCGCGCCAGTATGATTACGGGCTTTATATACGTTTGTTCGCGAATCCTCGCTCGTAACAGTCCGTCCTTGCTAGCGTGTGGTCGGATCCGCCTTGACACGCACAGACACAATATTCACGTATCTCGCGGATATACGCTCGTATCTGAAAATATTTCATTCAATGTGCCGTATGTATGGCATGTGCCAAGCATTGACCGTGGACGTCGTCTAGCGCGCGTCTATAAGCCTAGTCTGTCGTCTATTAAAAGAGTGCTCGGCTGCAATCTTGCGATTATACGCGTACCTGTCGTGCACTTGCAACGCACCACTCGTACGCGTGTGTGTTGTATCATACATGTGTGGTACGCGCTTGCGCGCGCGCATGCTGCTGGTATGTGTGTGCGTGTGTGTGCGTGCAAGCCACGACGGTTGCGTGTTTGCGGGCGTCTCGACGCGCTTCCTCGTGGCCTTTGTGAAGCGTCGCCGCCCGCCCGGTTAGCAACAGATTTCACCAGGATCGGACGATCGAATGAGAAGGACCCTGGTACCCCGTGACCTAGACAAGGAAAAGAGAGAGAGAGAAGCTCCTCTCTTCCCCGTTTTGTTCCGAGCGAAGATGTGGGCAACACGAATCGATCTGCGAATACGGAACGAAGGAGGCGAGCGTAAATGCGACAATTTCTATTTAATTCTCTTTCGTTAGGTCAATCGTTAAAAATATACAAACATGAAAAATGTATCGGCTTTCTTCGTGAACAACGTATATAGCATTACATTTCGCTTTAATTTCACACTAAAGATGTAAAAGACTGGCGATTTATTAAAGAGACAATTTTATACGTATAAGTACAAAGAGTTTTGCATAAATAATTTTTAGATCTGTAATTATTAAACATTAATCATTTATTAATATCATAAATAACGTAAACTTGACATTGATTTCTGAAAAAATAAAAAATAAAATTATGGAAAATTTAATTATTTGTTATTAAAATAATATGTTACATCTATTTTCATCATTCAAAATCTTTTAATCTCTTCCCAGCAAATATATATATATATATATATATATGTATAAATATATGTGTATATTTATGTATACAGCCAATATTTTACTTTCATGAAAGAGTGATACCTATACATCAAAATACACCTATATACATATGTATACATAAATAATACCTAATAAAAATATATAAAAATATAAGTACTAAGATAACGCTCGTTATTTTTTAAAAACGACAAAATTAATATATTGAATTTCGGTAAAAATATATAAACTGATTATCTTAGATCTAATATCCAAAAAAATTGAATAAATAAAAATGTAATAAAGCCCATGTTTAAATTATATATTAAATAAAAGATCCCCCCTTCTCAGCAAAATGTTTGCGATTTAAAGATTCTCTGAGAAATTTTAATCAATCATTCGTTTTATATGTCATCTACACGTCAGGCCGGTATTCAGATATAAAACATTTGCTCGTTTATCTTCACAGCGCAAAATGATATTGATTGTTTTAGCTTGGGACTACAGGTATAAAATGCTTTTTCGAGAAATCGAGAGACGTCGTCTCAAGTGCTCGAGACAAATAGTGACGAGCAGTGTCTCGCGCAGCTTTCGTTCGATCCCACAAAGATTCTGCGGAAGAAGAAGATACACCCTCGTGTTCTCTCGATGCGTCAATGTCGTTAGTATCATCGCACGAGGAGGGGATCGCGATCACCTAGTTCGTCGCTCGTGCGTGCTGCATCGGTGACCCGTGCACAGCGAAAGTTCTTTTGTTCACTGACAAATCAAGATTTCATGCGCTTACGCGATTCGCACTTACGAAACGCTCTACAAAAGGGCGATAAGTGTAATATATCGCATAGTATACTCAATACTTTGATGCTCGTGCGTAAAACAGAACCATCATTCATTTCTGCACGACGGTATTACATTCTCTCACTTTTGATACCATTTACTTTTTTGTCAGAACAAGATTTTATTATAATTGTTAATAAACGATGCTTGAAAACAATAGCAAAATTAAATATCTAGTATATTTTGACTAAGCTATATTCTTATAAAGAAGTGTATTTTAAAACAGAACCATCATTCATTTCTGCATGACGGTATATCGAGCGGTATATATTCTCTCACTTTTGATACCATTTACCAAAAAGTTTTTTATCAGAGCAAGATTTCATTGTAATTGTTAATAAACGATGCTTGAAAACAATAGCAAAATTAAATATCTAGTATATTTTGACTAAGCTGATTCTTATAAAGAAGTGTATTTTATTTTGTGTGTTTTTTATATATGTATGCAACACACAGAATAATAAATGCATGAATATTTCTTCATATATGAATATTTCTTGGTTACTAAATGTAATATATATATATAAATAAAACAAACATTTAATACATGTAGAAAAGACTGGGATCAGAAGAGAGTAATACGGATGAATTGTAACACACCTACATAGAAAAAGAAGAAAACGTTACAAACAAAATACAAAAGCATTAGAAAGAGATAGAAATATGTAATTATTTATATTACAAACTTCTATCTCTTCCTTATGCTTGTGTATTTTGTTTATAATGTTTTTTTTTTATGTAGGTGTTACAACTTACCCGCGTACTTTTGACCCCAGTCTCCTCTACATACAAAATAAATATAATAAATTATATACGTTAAATAGGTACCTTAAATACATCTATAACTTTCGGTAAAGTTAAACAGACATTTTTCGTTTATATAAAATATTGTTTTTTATATTAAAGTTTTTCCTGGTACACTTTCAGTGACTGTAGATCTTTGTTTATATATATAGTACGAATATCCAGTAGAACTGATGACGTTTAATGTAAAAAGTACGGTCTTGACTGTCGTGCCCAGCGCGCACTCCGTTTACGTCAGTCCCTCTTCCTCTCTCTCTCCCTCTCTCTGATTCATCCGCGATGCCGGGGCCGGGCTCTCATAAACGCGTTCGATCCCGTGGAGCTCACGTGCCGTAAATTATTCGGTGAGAATAGGAGAGGAGCTGTGTCGTGACGCATGCGCCAACACGCTCGGTGCAGAAATTAAACCTGCTACGAGGATCGTCCGCGATCCAAATAACTTGTCACGGAGAAACAGGTTTCTACGGGCGTCGCACACGTGCACTCGCGCGCGCGCGCACAAATAGACGATGGTATATATCGTAGAAATTTCTCAAATAGACGCGACGACTCTCCATTCCTCATTACTACCGTACTACGAATTTTCTTGCCAAGAGAGGGCTACGATTGATTTTCTCTAATCTAATAAACTCTGTTATAATAAAATGTAACTGAAATACGGTTAAATCATTAGCGTGATAATATAATTTTATAATCCAAACGAAAATAAGATAGATATCAAATATTTAAAATGTCAGGAATTTTAATTCCTCGCTGGTATCGTAAGTAAAATTAATCGCTTCTTAATTTATGCATAATTAAAATAAAATTAATTTACTAATCTTATATATATATAAAGTATATGAATTATTTGCGAGACGAAAAATCGAGATATTCAAATCAGTTCGCGGTTTATAGTTGAGGAAATCAAAATGTATAGTCGAAAGTTTTTTCACGCGGTCCAGAAGCGAAAGTCTCAAAGCAATCTAATCCACGGCGTAATTAGCGGATGTTAAGTTGGGTGGCGATACGAGGCGACCCGCGAAACGCCGCCACAGAAACGGATAACGATCCGCGAGTATTTACGTCGCCGCGCCGCCGGTTGATTAAAACGACTCCGACGGTCATCTACCTTCTGCGCCGATGTCTATTTTCACGTAGATTCCGTATAACTCGCGCGGTCGATGCATTTATATTTCGAATTTACAATTCACACATGCACACATGCACGCACGCACGCACGCACGCACGCATGCCACGTCACACGTCACGTCACGCATGCGGTTTCGCGTCAGCCGCGCATAACACGGAACCTAATTGTATTTTCACCTACGCCTTCAACCGGCGAGCGATCGTTCGTTTCTAACGCTTTTCCCTTTTTCCTTTTCCTACCTTTTCCCTGTCGTCTCTCCCCTTGTCGACGGTATGATGAAATCGAGTAGCCAATACGCTTCGAAAAGAAAAAAAAAGGAATTGCTCGCTCGATCGTGCTGATTGTAAGCATGAATACATGCTGAATCCGCGTCCTGACAACTTTTTTTTTTTTATTTTATCAAACAAAAGCTATATATTACAACACACATCTTAATTTATTTTTTATCACGAAACGAAATCGTTTTCAAATGTACATGCGAGATGTGCTTTTATATCATCGCTTAAATTACTGGAATGTTCGTTCAAAGTTTCGTAAATTTTTTTGAAAGTTTTTAACAGTCTTGAAGAAATACATTCGAGACTATATGTATACATATATAGCGTGTCTCAAGATTCACGACTCAAATATTGTAATAAAAATGTTTTGGAAAAATGAAATAAGTTTTTTCAATTTTTATTTTAAACGATAGTTTCTGAAATATAAGTTTAAATATAGTCAATTGACTACGTCTAGATTTATAATTGTGAGCATTAGTGAATGCGTTGAAAATGTGCACTCAACTGCGCTGACTAATACTCATATGTGAACGTATAAATAGTCTGTAATTAACCATTTTTTAATCTTTATTATTTCAATTGCTGCTATCTCACACAGTTGCTTAAAGTGAAAATTTACAAATAACTTTTTTACTTAATTTTCGAAAACTTTCTTGTGTATTATTTCGAATCTCAAATTTTGAACACCCTGTATATAAAATTGTTTTAAATTTCATATATACACATACACATTTTATATATATATTTATGTTGTATAGTAAATTATATAAGCAAAAATTAGACAAATAATTTTATTTATTAAAATCATTGTAATAATGTGATACATAGGTACTTTATTTTACTTATTCTTGATTTGTTAAATTAAAAATTTGTTTTCTAATACAGATAGTTGGGTAATAAACAATAACAGGCTGCATTTATCAACGGTTTGTTAAAAAAAAAAAAATGAGTAATTTGATATACTGTTTTTCATAATAAAAAATTTTCCTCATTTGAGTTATTTTTCATCATTTTTATAGATCGCCGGTATAATCGATTCTTTTATTTAAGACTGTTTTAAGTATAGTCTTAAGATGTCACGAACCAATCAGGAGGCCGTATTATCATCTTAAGACATTATTTAAGACGCTAATTGAAACAAGAACGAATGAATACCGACCTATATATCGCTAATTTAACTGAAAAATCAAAGTTAAACAATTTAACTCAAAAAAAAAAAATATATTAAATGTGACTCAATTTTGTTTATTATTTACTAAATAAAAAAGTGTGTAAAGTAAACGTTGTTTCCTTAAAAACCACAGAAACGAACCAATTTACATTTTGACACACACCGAAGTTGAAAATAACCAAATGTAAAACCGTAACAAAATTCGACGTGTCGTAACGTACCATTATAAACGTTACATTTTTTTTTTATCCAGGATCATTGCACGTCGCGTTATCAGCGGCGACGGGTACAATCGCCGACGACGCAACGAGACACGATCCGCAAGAGTGACTTTTCCCATTGTGTTACGCGAAAACGACTCTCGCACGCAACTCTTGATATACGAAAGAGGGGAATCGGCCGCGTGCAACGCGATCGACGTAACGCGGCGCGCTTCCCTTTCCCTCTCGACCTTATCCGCGATTCAGCGACGAACGAAGCACATGCGAGCACATGTTTGCTGTCTCTCTCTCTCTCTCTCTCTCGAGTCGAGAGAGCGGATCGTCAATTCTCCCCCGACTGATCGATCGATCGGCCGAACGACCGACTGACTTGACGAATAGACGATAAGACACGTTTCACGACACCAACGCGACCCGATTGTCGTGACTTGGCCGTGGGGATCATCGTCTCTCCTGATCTCTCTCCTAAACAAAGAACTCTAGCCTGACAACACGCAACGACCCTGACTCCATTCCTTATTACGATCCACGGTGCGAAATATAGGAAGACGAACGTATTATCTTACTTGGTTACACATGAATTATATATGGTTTAATTTTAGATGTTAGCTCATGATTATAAAATCATCATTATTACTATTACTATCATTATTATTATTACTATTATTATTAACCTTCACTTACCACACGTATCATCAACATTTCCGTGTAAGTAAATATAAAATTTACGTTTCGATAAAATTGCGCGATTCTTTTTCAAATGCTCGGATGGATCGCCATAGTCTCGTACGAGACTGTAAGGGTTAAGAGATTCGTTCGCATTTAACGATCAACATTTGAATCCTTCCTCTGAAAATCCAACGATTTGTAAAATTCAATAAAAACAAATATAAATACAAAAAGTACAACGTAGCGGTGGACGAAAGCTGAACTAATTGGCATTAAAGGGATCCTAAAGTCGTCTGTTTTATCGAATCAATAGGACCGACACACACATACAATTCACGTATCATTGACATGTCACTACTACATCAATGTCGCACGTACACATACATGTATATAAATGTTCTAACTACTAATCTTTCATATTAGGTATCTACACCTAATTCTGAGGGCTCAACATTGTTCGTGTAATTACAGAGTCCAAGATTATTTTATACATGCAAAGTATATAAAACTTTTAAGTATATAAAGTAAATGCTGTGTGTTACGAATCAACTCGAAAAGCCGATAAAAAAATTGTAATTTATCACTTTTCTTTTTTATAATCTTGATTGTGTGTGGAAAAGAACTTTTAAATCTCTGTAGGTTTTTTAAAAATCTGTAAAGGTAGATAATTTTATAGAAAAATATTTAAAAAGTATAATCTCTGAGACTTTCGAGTTCCCTTAAAACAGAAATATATAGCACGTTCACAACTTCCCCTCCTCTCTCTCTCTCTCCACCTTCTTTCTGCATAAGGAAATTTCACCCTGGGCGACAAAGCAACACATAGGGACGTCAGGTCGCGAAATATTACAGCACACTCGTGCCGCGCATTCACGCGATAATAATGCCTCCGGGGGGCCTCTTATCGATGCACCACGTTAAAGAGCCAGCGTGCAACTGGCCGAAGTAGCGTATCGATTCGCAGAAGCGTCGCCGTGCCGCGCGTGATTCCCGAGGGATAAACTCGCGCGCGCGAGGAGACAAGACAAGCCGGCGGGGTACTCGCGCGAGAAGGAAATCCATTTCGCGATTTTCCCCGTAAGATCTTCTCGATCGCTTTCGGCGACCAAGGCTGTGCATTCCACTCGGCTTTGCAACGCTCGCGAGCATCACTTTACGTCGAACGTTAAATAAAAAGAACAAAATGGTGCACTCTGTTAAAACTCGTAATGTCAAGTTATACCCAATTTGAATAATTTTCAATGTAATTTTTTTAGGTTTTTTTGCTCCTACTGATATCAATTAAACTTTAGAAAAGCAATAGAGTGAAATAATTGAACTTAAGGATTATTTTAGTTGATTAGTTTATTATTTAGTGTGTTTTTATATTTTAACACAAATGGAAAAAATTAAAAATAACAAAATGTTACTTAAGAGACTGAGTTGCAATTGTTTCTTTCATGTCTAATAAAGTAAGTGTGCAAACGTTAAGTAGAACGTAAATTATAATACGCGAAAGGGGAGAAAGTGAGAATTTATTTAAATCAAACATATATAACGGAAGTAAGTATTGAACCAAGCATAGGCAGAATAAAAATGGATGTGCTCTTCTATGAAGTTGTGACTCTTTCTTCGTTCGCTGTTGAATATCAATAAGCAATAATAAAACCCAATTCTCTGAGTTTTAATATTTTGTTAATTTTAACTTGTATAGATGCATTGAGAAAAAAAAATCTAATTGAAATAAGTTGGATAAGTCAGAAGATTCTGATTGTATTTATCCGAATTTCGATAAGCTCAAGTAGAATTCTAGCTAAATTTAACCAAACAATTCTAACTCGTTTTTCCAACCGAAATTTCAATTAATCCAACAACCAAACATCATTTTTCTCAGTGTACCAAAATGTGTATATCAATTAATTTCTCTTAGTAGTTTCAACGTAAACAGCGTCTATATTAACGTACGCACTTAGTAAATAATAAATTAAATTTGAATCAAATTTAATACATTTTCTTGAATTAAATTGTTTAATTCCGTTGTTCAACCTTTATTTTAGTTAAATTAATGACACATTGACTAAAAGTGTAATCTATAGAAATAATGAAAAGAGATAGAGAGGAATGTTTTGTATAACTAATCATAATTTAGTTGATATTTGAATTGCTGTTCTAATCAATCATTTTTCTTTTGCATAAATTACAAAACAAAGAAAAAATTTACAATTTGCATGTCAACCAAAATATGATTATTCGTACAAAACATATTTTCTCAGTGTAATTCTAATTTGATTAATTCCAGATATAATTTGACATAAATTTGACAGTGTTTGGAAAGAGTAAGGTAGCTTTGAAGCATATCGCTCCCTTTCTTTTAAGTGCCGAGTTGAAGAGAGATACTAACAGAGAGTTAAAGAGAGTCGCTGATATATGTTTAGTACTTTTTCTAAGCACAAGTGCTAAGATCCGAAAATGTGCAGTCTATTCTATTTTCCTTTAAAAACCGAGTGAAAAAGCGATTCACTTGGAGATGTAAAAGTGAACTGACTTTAATTCGAAAAGTTTTCCACGTGTCTCGAAGCACACGTTCACTTGACAATCTCGTTTGATTGACTTTTACGACACTAACGTTTAACATCAGTGGAATAACCTTTAGTCGTTTTGCAAGCGTTCTTTAACCGTCTGAATCCTCTAACGAAGTCCTGTGACTTCAAGGTAACATAACGTATATTTGTTTGTCATTATTAACTTGGAATACACAAGTTGTTACATGTACATCGTTAGGTGCCATAGTGACCTATTTTTGAAAACGCGCCAGTTAAACAAGTGCGAGAGACAAACACAGGAGGGGGCCAGGTATCCAAAATCTAATGATCGTTTCTCCTTGTATTTTTAAAAACGCGCACCCCAATTCTACGTAACAGAGAGAAAGAGAGAGAGAATGGTATATTTAACCGAACGCCAACCGATCAGGATCGTCCTCCGCAAATATCAAATCCTCTTTCGACCCAGATAAACACGGACCTACAGTTCTCTAAAGAGGGAAGGATTTTTCTGCGGCGAGGAAGGGACAAAAAAGAGAGAGAGAGAGAGAGAATCGTTTCCGAAAATCTCATTCTTCGACATTCATGAAAATAAGTTTCATAGAAGGTTAAAGTCGCGTCTCTTTCGCGCGATGATAAGAAGGGTAACGACTCCCATCATTACGAGCATAAACATTTCCATCACGATTCGCAATGGTCGAGTCCTGTAACAAGAAGCTTGGAGGAGGGGGAGGAAGAAGCGGAGGAGGAGAAGGAAGTAAGGCGCCTTTTTTCCATGGTAACCGGAGGAGAGGGAGGTGGGGAAAAGTCATAAAACGTTGGATACATTTTTTACCTGTAGGCTCCACGGCGACGTGATCGCCGGTCCGAACAAAGGCGAGGAAACCGGCGCTTTGACTCGTTGCTGTTGCTGTCGCCGCCACCGCCGCCACCGCTGTCGTCGTCGTCGTCGTCGTCGCCAAGGAAGGAGGAAGAAACGAAGGAAAAGAAGGAGGAAGAAGAGGTGAGCAAGGAGGAGGTGACAGAGAAGGAGGAGGAAACGGAGGAAACGACGGGCAAGGAGGTGGAAGAGGAGGTCGCGAAGGAGTAGCAGCAGACGATAGGAGCTGATACACTCGTCGTCGTCGTCGTCGTTCCGGACACCACGACGGCGCTGCTGTCGTCGCGTAGCACTCTCCTCGCTTGGAAACCACTATCGTAGCACCACCGCACCTTCCTCCATGTTGTCTGCACGCGAATTCGATCAAGGGCGCCACTAAGCATTTGACGCGCACACACCAGGAAAAGATCCACGATTGTGGCGGGCCCGGAACCAACCTCGGTGGAGACACAACGCGCGCGCGGAGACACGTCGTTGACGGTAAAACCAGAGAGAGAGAGAGAGGGGGGGAAGAGGCAGGTAGAACGAACGATGGGCCAGAGGATGAAGAAGAGGCGGGATAGGGAGAAGAGAGAGGGAACAGGAGCGGCAGGGAGAAAGAGAGAGAGAGAGAAAGATTGTAAATGATGCACGCACTCGCGATCGCACGACACACGCACACACACGACACACCACAGGTTCCGATAATTATTTATTATTTTATTTCGTACTGGCGGAAAGGAAGAAAAAGAAAAAAAACGAACGGGAGAGCAAGCCGCGCGTTCACGTCGTTTCACCGCGAACTACGCGCACGGAAAGCCCCGCTCTCGCCAGAGGAACGTGGGAGAGAAAGAAAGAGAGAGAGAGAGAGAAGAAGGAGTCTGTGACGTGCCGACGCTCGCGGCCAGGCGCCATTTACAGATACCAGACTCGTCCGGACTCGTAGAGAGCACAGCCGTAGCACCACCGGCGCGCGGACTCACACTCCCCCACTGCATATCCCGTGTACACGAGAGAGAGTCTCGCCTCTCGCTCTTGCCCATTCCACCTCTCCTCCGTTCGCGGCGGCGCGCTCCTTCCTTCCTCGTTCCTCCCGCACGTTGTCCTCGTCGCGTCGCGTCGTCCCTCTTTCTCGCGCGTGCGCGCACGCTCCTTTTCTCCGCTCGCGCGCGCGCCCGCCGCGCCGCGGTCATTCCGTGCCCTCTTTCTCTTTTCCACGCGTTCTTCCACCGATATGTATGTATATATATATATATGCGTTGGTTCTTCTACTGTACGTACATTGAAGTGCACGACCGTCCCTTTCTCTCTCTCTCTCTGTCGCGCTCGCGCGCACCCGTGACGTTCTTTCCTCGTTGCACCCGATGATGGTTCCGTCCGACCTATCCCAATTACAACAAACGTCCTTGAGGTGACTAACACTGCTCGCCGAGAGAACAGTGACGTATGTAGACTACGACGCTCCGCGGACGGCGTTTCGTTACCAGCATATGTAAATTTGCGCTGTGAAAGAAACGTGAGGACAGGTGGACGCCGCAATGTTCACAACTATACGTTGTTATCTATTACGTATTTTACCCTTCATGCGGTATCATTGTTGTTTTCACTTCTGTCATGTCTATACGTGTGTACGGTGAACATATTTTCTTCGAGAAAATAAAGGACAAGGCTGAAAAATTTTGTGGGACTTTATCTTAAATATTTTCAAACTATAGTTCGTGACTATAGTCAGAAGACTGCATTAATTTCTAAAATTTTCTTGTGCGTTAGTATATACCTAAGATAACTCCCAGGTAAAGCATAAGTTATCATAACATTAAAATGACGTCAGCTGCAAAGATTATTAAAAGTCACTTTCTCCAATCGATCACAATATGTATAGGTATTGATGTTATTTTGACTTTGCTGTTCTGCTATTGTCCTTGCAAAAAAACTGCCGATAGTTTTCGTAAAAGAGATCGATCACCAGTATTTTAGACATTATATTGAGGTGCTAATTAAAAAAGACAAAATTGAGCCTTGAGAAAAAGCAAGCGAAAGACTAAAGGACAGCTACCTGAAATAAAGAGCTGTCCTTTATGTGGACTTTGTACAATAATTATTGTACAAATAATTATTCTTCTCACAATCGACTATGATTGGTCAATTTCTTACGCCTTGACTTTATAAAGCTTAAGTAATGACTTATTATAGGAAGCCCATTACAATAAAGGGCTGATGATCACCGTAATCATACCGAGTGCTCTTTTGCTACGCTTCGTTATCTTCCGCTGCTTTTCTATAGCGATGAGAGAAGAAAACCTCATAAATGACTTTTGATGAAAATCAATGTTACATCTCTTAGCCCGCGGATCCTCATATGGTAACAGCGCTTTGACATCGAACACCGATTGGTGAAAAGCGAACGGAGGGAGTAAATTTTACTTCCACAACCGGTTTTTTTTTTTTTTACCAATCAACGTTTGGCGTCAAAGCGCTGAGAATAATCGGACTTGTAGCGTATTTGGCCCGAATGGGTTTGTACCAATCGTTGAATTAAGCCTATTCTACAATGGGAAGTAGTAGTGGATTGAGGAGATAGGCATAGACATCAACAAATCACATAGTCGAATGTGAGGAGAATAATTAAGTGTCATTGGTCGAATTCTACGTCTACTCCTTAATCCACTACTGCCCATTGTAGAATAGACTTTGATGACGTTTCGTGCTTCCCTATTGGTAGAGCGTGTAACGTCAACCAATAGGAAAGCATTTTTCCAATCCAGGTTAGTGTAAACCTGATCGGACCGAAAACGCTATCAACTAGCATCTGTAATGAGATTTTAAAGGCGTAAAACTTAGGCTGTAAGCTTTAAGCCGTAAAGAATTGACCAATTATATAGTCAATTGTTCTTCACACACAATCGACTGTGATTGGTCAATTTCTTACGGCTTAAGGCTTCAACAATGTTTTAAGACGCTAATATAGTCTTTTGATTGATTCGTGACATCTTAAGACTGTACTTGAGAGAGTCTTAAACAAAGAATTGACTTTAAATACTGGCCATATAGTCGGTTTTTATTTTAAAATCGTCTCAAATATCTTACGGACTTACTTTTACAAGACAGTCTTAAATATAACCGATTATCGAATGCCGGCACAAGATATACATCAGCATTGCAGTAGCATTATATTTCTATATCAAAAACTGAACGAGAGAATCGCGCTGTGCCGCAAAAAGTTCTCTCTCGAGAACAAGCATCTCGTAGTCACGTTCCTGAACATACGAATGCATTGTGGCCATTATGGGTGAGACGAAGGGGTGAGTGAACGGGAGAGGAAGGCGGGCGAGAGTCGTCGTCGAAGAAGGGGAAACACACGCGGGACTCTCGTCGCCGAGGCGAACCACGCGACGATGGAGTCGCAAGTTGCGTCGTGCGAATCCGGGAGAAGGGATGAACGACGGACAGGCAGGACACGACAGAAAGGAACTGTATTACTGCGTGTATTATAGCTTTCTTGAAATCGCCGGAGAAAACGCGCAGCGGGGCGCGACGGCGCGGCGGCGGGAGCGATGGAAGGGCGAGGTGGGAACGGCCGGCCGCACGCAGTCGAGAGGGAAGGGGTTAAAGTCTGATTTCCGAGCGCTCATTTAATGCACGCGCGCGCGCGCGTATGTGAGAATCGCTGGGAGGTTATTCACTGTTCCGCGGAAACAAACGCGCGCGCGTATACATGCATTATTACGAGCGCGCGGCCGCGCTTTCGAGCAAGATCCGTTTGAAGGGAGCAGAGTCGTGACGTAAGAACGGGCAAGGATCGCGCGGCAAAAGCAAGGAAGACGTGGGACGCGTATAACGCTTGTACGCGCGCGCGGTTTCTTGGCGCTACTACTTTTACTATATCGCGTAGTCGTCGCGTAATTTGGACGATCCCCGACTGTCGCTTGCCAGATTCAGAAAAAGATAAACAGTCAAACAGAGTAGAGAGAGAGAAATAAAAGATGTGGAATGCACGCGGAGGAAGCTGCAGACGTAGCGAGAAATCCGCTGACCCATGAATTTGACGATTTATATTGTTATGTACAACAGGCGTTGAACTATTAACGTTTTCAGTTTAATTTTAAACAGTCGAATTGTTGAAAATGATGCTGAACGTCAATGGTACGACAGTCTCTCTTCTCAATCTCTATTATAACATATTCATCAAGCTGAAGATTCTTTTCACGTATCCAGCTTGGGATCGCAAAAAAGAAAGAACATATATGTTTTTAAACACTCGGAGTTGAATTGAATTTGAATAACAGAGATGAGACACGGAAGAATTTAAGAGAGGAATTTGTGTGTTGTATGTGTACAATTTTGAAAGCTCACGGGCGATTAAACAGATAGGCGGACAATTCGCGTGGAGAGATATATATAAATGCACATGGGATGATTCCTACCCTTATCTATTCTTATCTGCCTCTCAAATTTTCAGATCTCTAAATCTCTCGAGCTCGAACGTGCGAATGTAAGAAAGAGAATATCTGTGGGTGAATGTAGATTCGTCTGGGCTTTTATTCTCGCGGTAAATATAATATCGCGATAAATTAACGGATATATTTCGAAATGTTCGAGTTTTTCGTTGTAACGTGCGAATATCTCCTGACACGACCTGGTGTTTACTAATATGTATTTCAGTTTTAAAACACGCTGCAGCGCGTGCAAATACTGCAGGCAATTTTAGAGGGCATTTATATTTAACGAATATACGTTAAAATAGCGCACGCACCGTTCGCTATATATAATATTGTTTAACATACATCAGTGATACAAATACATTGTATTTATAATATATTTCTAATAATATCCTTTACAGTACTGGATGTTTTATGCCCGACCGATTTCTGTTCGGGCAAGTTGCTCGTGTATCGCTCGTATATAGTCCCGGTTCCATACATTTTTATTATTTTTTAAAATAAAGTTCAGACATTTATTCTATACACTTGAAATTACGTTCATGAATTTTTGAGGAGTTCTTTAAACCTCTTTAAATGAGAAAAATGAATGGCTCTATTCATTCTAAAATCAATAAAAAGTATCTATTGTAAACATCTCTCACAAAATTAACAGAAAATTTTGATGTATTACTATACGAATTTATTTAGAATTCAGACAATACATGTATATATATACTTAAATATGTCGATCACTAATCTTTTGTTACTGATTTATCAAACCAGCCGACACTGATTCTTCACTGTTTGTTGTACTTTCTAACTTGTTGCTCATAGATTACAAATTATTATAAGTATTAAAATATTGGAATAAGAAGATACACAACGTATAACGTACTTGTGTTGAACTTGCAAATTAATATTGGAGAGTGGATGGATTTTTTTTTTAATTTTTCAGATTCATAGCAAAATATTCTCTTCTCGAGCAAGTAGAATTCTTCCTTCGTTCTTGTCGCGTGTATGCGTTCGTGCGCGCGCGTGTTGGCTTGGCTATTTCTGATCTACTTCACGTCGGGACGCGTAAAGCGCGTACGTCTTTTAGAGTAAATCATGCCTGAATGCAGAACATCCAGCCGAACGCGGTGCATCAGGTCTGCATTTGTTTTAACGGGCGTTCCGTCACGGTGAGTTATGTCGACCGCGCAGTAAGCAAAGCAAGTAATTTGCGTGTAAACAAATGCAGAATGTTCCACCGTACGTCGCCGCCGCCGCCCGCCGCATGCCAAAATGCTGTGCCAGTCAGGCGCGTTATTACTTGAAGATTGAAACACTGCATCACTTGGACACATTATTGTCTGACAACGTACAGATGGAAAAGAAAATTAATCGTCGAGATTGCAATCGACTAAATAATTTAACATTTAAATAAATTAACATTTCGCGTAGGTTGATTCTTTGGCTTGCGACGAGAGAGCAAATGTTTTTTTATTCTTTAAATATGTATTTATAAACTTTATGTATTCATAAGAGAGCCATGACGAAAGGATTTGTATACATTTTTTTAATCTGACAAATAAACTGCCTCTACACGTTATATAAAATTATTTATCTCGTTAGCAATAAAGTATTAAACAACAAAAAGATGCTTTTCATCAGTCCAACGATATTAAAAATAATAATGATTTAAATGATTGCCTCATTTTTTACTTATATTACTTGCCGTGTTAAATAATTCATTTGAATAACATATTTAAAGTCTTGTATAATTTTTTTAAAGATTTCTTTGTTCCGTTTTCCTCAACAAAATAAAGTTAATATTATATATAGTTGTCCGTTTTTATAACAAATTTTTCAAGTCTATAGCTATATAGGTGTACAAATTAGTTCGGTCCATCTTTCGTGTTCAAAAATCCATTTATTTTAAAACAAAATGAATGAACAGATTATAGTTAAAGTATTGTCCATCGCTGGCTACTACTTTTTCCCATCTCAGGCAATTTTCGAATTCCATCTCGAAAAAATGACTCGTCTTTGGAGGCGATCATCTTATTTTGGAAAACGGACCGAACTAATTTGTACTCCTAAATATATATATATATATATATGTTATATTATAAGATAGAAAAATCCGAGAGTCTTTCTGTTCTACAGGCAATTACCATGTTTGAAAATGTATATCACAGAACAAAAATGGACAAATATATATTATATTAGTCTAAACTAACACTTACATTCAGCGTTATCGCTAAATGCAGCGCTGTACGGAAATTAAAAACCCAAACTCACAAGAAACACATCATATGACGAAAGTCTCACCACAAATGCTTTGAAAAGCGTTTCATTGACTAATCTGAAGAAAGAATTTTACAAATTGACTAATCAAGAAAAACTTTAAAACATTTTTGTAGCATCGCATTGATTATAGGTCTGTTTTCTGTGGCTGAATTAGTGCACACTTTTGGAACTTAAAGTGAGATAGGTACATGTTTGATATTTGTCGAAAGCGAGAAAGAGATCGAGCGCAGTCTAGTGCAGGAACAGAAAACAGACCATATATGTATTCTAACATAAGTAAAGAAAGTTGATTTGACGTTATGACAGTCAAAGTTCATGATTTTTTAATTACAAAATTTGACTCTGTTAGTGTGTGTTTATTAACGTTAAGAGTAAAGTTATTTTAATTTTTCTTGACTTTTGTATTCCTTGGGCAAACATAGAACATCGTGTTCGTATCTAAATGATTTATCTAATGTATACAGTCAATAAAAATAAGAGAGAAGGAGCGTAAAAACAATCGATCTCCCTCTTTTTTTAATAACATCATACCGAACAAGAAGAGACAGAGACCGGCTATCTTCGCGTTTTATCTCAATCATTTTAATCGATCAATTGTATATATACATAGGATTGCCCAATCCATGCCCTACGTCTTTGAGCAAACCGTACGAAAGTGTGAGAATTGTTTTCGATAAAACGTCCCAAACGACGATATTGTTCAATTTTGACATACACAATACACACACATAAACGCACCGTGTCGAATTCGAGTGGAACGCGCATCCAATAGAACCGTCTTGCGTTCGATCGTGTGCGTTTATTTGCTTACTCGATGAGTAAGCTCACCACGCGGCGAGCCAATGTCGACGCATCGCGCGTAAATGCGCTGCGTGTATTTCCAGAGAGGTGCAGCCGGCCCGCGTTACGCTGTTCCGTGACGCATTTTGCCGTGGTCGTTTGCGCGTGACTCGACCGTACGCTATACGTGCGTATATACGCGTGTGCGTAATTGTACCTGCGTACGGACATGTGCAAGGCGAAAAATTTTCGCACGCATAAAAAACGCGAACCCACAACGACAGTGCGACGCGTTGTTGATCGAAACGCAGTGCGCTCCCGCGCCGCTTATCGCCCCCTGAAAAACACGAGACAAAGAGCGAGATAATAAGATAAGGCCGGTATTCATAGTCGATTCTTATATTTAAGATCGCCTTAAGGTGTCATGAACCAATCAGAGAACTGTATTAGTGTCTCAAAACATTATTTAATATGGTCTTAAAATAAGAATAGACTACGAATATCATTCATTAATTTAACTGTGCGTGTCTCGTGATTAATTATACGCCCAGCGATATTTGAAAATGATCTATAGTTTCCAGTCTGAAATCCTCAATTCGGTTGCAGTATGCAGTTTTCACGTTGAATATTATAGAGGCTTTATTCAAATCGAAGCAGTAAAATCAATCAAACGCGGTTCCATTCACTTTATTATTCTCTGCCTATACTTCTTATGAAGAAATCGGCTTCTGTCAAATTGATTAAACTTTTGATACAGAGTTTTGCTTTTATGATGCTGATCAAAATAGGCAGAGAAGCTCAACTTTTACGGTTACGGAACTCTAAATTACTTCAAATTATATATTTTATAGAAATCGTATTTACATAATGAGATCGCTAAATTTTTTTCGTATATTTTCTTTTAATCTTTCCCATAACCTTTCAGTCTTTTTTTGGGCTTTTCTGACAAAATAGAACCTAAAACCTAGCCTAGTCTAATAGCCTAGACTAAGTTTTTTCTTTTTAATGATATCCTTACTATTTTTATATCCACAGATCATAATAAATTAATAACTGCAAAGAGTTGAACTTTTTGAGGTCATGCCTCCCCCCTTCCATTAAGACTTTTTATCGACATGAAAAGCAACCACACATAAAAAATTTAAGCAATTTAATAGAAAAACTATTTTTCTTATATATGTATAAGTGTGCGAAATCCTATTGGTTCTCCGCTGCATTAGATGTAAATTAATGCTTCGATAGAAAATAGATCGATGAGAGAGAGATTAACGACATACACGAATTGGCGAGTTCCCTCCTGCAGGTTACGTATATGCATTGTGTTGAGGTGGGTTGCTGCCAATAGTCAGAAAAGGTGATCGAGAAAATAATTCGTCTCGCACGCGAAAGGGATGCTCTTTGGTGGCCATCCGCGGGTTTCACACGTTTCCGTAATTATATATGAGACGATGTAGCATCATGTTTCTATTATTACTCGTTCTTCTGTGTGCCTTGCCACACAAAAGGTTCAGTCCTCAAGTCTTTTGTAAAATAAACGTTGGCAGACAGAATTGTCTTCCTATATCGTTTGCTTCTGTTACACAGGAATCTTCCAGATCACTGACCTCTCTCTTGTCATAATTATATTTAATTTGAATTCCAATATACTTTTTTTTTGTATAATTTCACTTTTAATCTCAAGAGTTCCAATTAAAAGCACAAAATTGATTTATAAAATAATAATTTAAAAAAAATATATATATATGTGCATATATTAAAAAACATGCTCACAGCGAAAAAGTTTGTCTTACCTCAATATAATAAACAAGAGCTTACATAGAAAATTTATACCGAAGTATATGTTCCATTGCGAATAACGATTAATAATTATTGTTCTACACTGAAGAAGGCTCTGTGAAGCTGAAACGTTTGAAATCTTGCCAATGTATTGTATACAATTTTATATTATAGATAGATTAAATTAGAACTAAAGTATTGATTGTATAATTACTTATAATTACTAATTTCAATTTTTTTTGTTTTTTAAAATTGTTCAAGCATTGATATTATTATTATTATTGTTTCTCAATATAATAAATTAAGAATCAAGTGACTATAACTATATACAATCTCTACCTCTTTCAATTGAATTCCGAGAAATAAATTAAAATCATACATTAAAGAGAAATTGACATTTCGCATGATGCATGTTTTGATGTTCTTTTATTTTATGCGAACTCGAATGTTGAGGACGATATCAAAAGTATTAGTGCCGTATATACACACGATGCCGTCTACTACACATAGACACACACAAATTACTGTTACACAAAGAGAGGAGTACATCGTATGATAAAATGTACAACACACACGTTTCTCTCATATTTCCACTTCTGTTTTTATTTTGTTAATTTTTTCGTATAATATATACTAACAAAACATTTAATTACAAAACATGGGCATATCTGTGTTTTGTGTGTGTGTATGTACGAGTACGTGTCTTGTGATGAAAGCAGCTATGTGTTCCTTTTCTATGCGGTACGCGTACCTTTTCTGGTTAATGTATTGTAGATATTACGATTAAACTTCATAGGTTTTCTACGATAAGTAGATGGATTGATAACGACATTTACACGCAAAAAACGTGTGGCAAATGCTCCCCGTCCGTCCCGTTATATCGTCATCCCCCCATTTCTTCGCTTTTATAATATCGTTCCTCGTTCATTCAATCAATCGCATTCATTTAATCGCGAGTCAGGTTTCCATGATCGGGCCTATTTACCGAAATTTTCCTTTTCTCTCTCTCTCTCTTTCTCTCTCTTTCTACAACCTATATCCGTCATAAATATGCAAACGCAAAAAGGGATAAAAACGCTACTGTAATATGCGATATAATAATATTACCGTACTTCGATATTAGTTATAAATAGTTTTTTAATAATTATTTGTCCAAACACTGAATATTTTACAACAGCCATCGAATCTCAACTATTTGTAACTCTATTTAAACAGTTTGCAACTTTTACAGTTCATTATTTTTTTTTCAATTTCACTTTTAATATTATTATGCGTATAGCACGTGTCTGATCCAATATCATATCAATAATAGGGATATATCATAAATTTTGTAATTTCCTAAAAAATATTCTCTAAAAAATATGTCGACCTAAAGATTATTATGACTGATAATCACAGACAATTTTTTCAATTTTTCTTTTTCTCTTTCATACCATTGACAAGTGTTTGTCAGTAATTGTTATTTATCTTTCCTCTTACTTTTCTTTTAAACAAGTACAATATTTCAAAATTCTACACTTTGTTTAAACGTTAGAATAGTAGGTTTATACACGTCTTAAGAAGCGTTTTATATTTCAATTTTTCTCCCGTTTCCTCATCTAATTGCTTATAATGTAATATTTTAATTTTCTCAGCTTATCCTCTTCTCAAGAAAAAAGAAGGATCTAAAGAGCGCAATGAGACCAAATTTCCAATTGTGAGAGATCGCAATTAGCGTGACGATGCGCCGAAAACGTTGTGTCGCGAGAACGCAGTAATACACACCGCGCACTCTCATCTCGTTTCCGCGAAATCACTTAATTACTCGCAATTATAAACGCAACGCTGAAATGCGACGTCCATTCGAATCGTTTGGAGCGAATCCGTCTGTCGAGAGGTAAAACATGCGTTAAAATCGGAGAGAAACAATCTATCTATTACATCTATACATTAGTATCATTTTTTTTCCTTTAATTATTGGTAGACTACTTAAAGTTTATTCATCGTACCGTTTTTCGGATGTTCGCCATTTTTTTTTTACACGCAGCGTTATTTTTTGAAAGGTGCTAATGGGTGTAGTAAACAAACGGTGCTCAATATGCCCAAATATACGAATAACTTGAGTAGTGATGTATTATGCTTTCTCTTTCTTGTTTTTTTTTGTGTGTATAGATTATAATTAATAGCGATAATAATAATAATGATGATGAAGGCTGTATGCGTAATACTAAGGAGGGCCGTACACCCTTTTCACGCAGTTTAAAGAGTAGTTTAAAAAGACACAGAGTATGTTCCAGAAAGCACCTGATAGATATTCGTCCAAATTTATCAGGTAAGGATTATTAGCAGACAAGTAAATCTCTCTTTCTCTCTCTCTTTCTCTCTCTCTCACACACACACACACTCACTCTCTCTCACACACACACACATACACACGCTTTTCATCTTCCGTTACAAGCATACATTCAAACTGTTCCAAACTTTTTGCTGTAGTACTCGTGTAGATACTTTAGAAGTCGGTGATACAAATAATGAAAAGGGAACAATATACTGAGAAAAAAATCTATTCGCGAGTGTAGAAATGAAATCGGACACAATGATGGATAGCTTATAGTTTACAATCATAATACATAGCGATGTAAAAATCGAGTTACATGGTATGTCTACGGAGTATACACCTTGTAAAGCTCAAATGAATTCTAACGTCCGATTATTTTAGCATAACAATCAGGAGGCTGTAAACGAATTAAAGATACACACTTGCTCGTTTGTTAGAAAAAAAGAAGAAAGGATTTGATCCTTATATCCGCGTTAATCAATGTAACTACCATATATGTGCACCGGTCCTAAATCGTTCAGTTTACATTAGTACTTTTTCGTCAACCCTAATACCATATCGTTTATAATCAATAAATATCAATAAAATATCTAACATTGTTATATTTTCAAGTAAGTTACCATCCTTACTAGTCGTATTACTTTTCATGTACAGATTAAAATTAATTATCATTATATTAACAATATTCATCTTCTCGAATATAATAGTTACTAATTATCGATAATTATAATATTAAAAAAAAAAAAAAAGATTCACAAAATATCTAAAAGATGGCAATTTCACGTGACCAGAACAGGTTTCCGTTTTCCCGCGATTTTATAACTTTTTACAACTCAGCATACGCGCTTTGTACCAAACCAGGCCGATTAAAATCGCAGCACGTCTAACATTATTCGTGTGCTCAAATAATGCGCTCCTGTGTGTGTGCCACCATTTTCACCCCTTTATATTATCTCTTTAAATAATTCACGATCAATATTCTTCGTATAACACATTTCTTATTATTATCAAACACTTCCGCACTGCAACCTTACTATCTCTTACTCTAGGCCATTTTTTCATGAAAAGTGCACTTAACGGTGTCCATGGAGCACCAAAATTTAAGGGACTACCACCTCGGCAGAAATTGATTAATCGCGTTAAAATACATTGTTGTATCGGAGGGCGCCGTGCCACGCGCCGTTGCAGTTGTTAGTTTCGAATATAAAATATTATTTGCGTAAATATATATATCTAAATCTATCACCGGGTGAAAGCGTAGGTACATGTAAAAGTAAGGCAAAACTGGACTTCACAGAAGGATATTGGTACGGAATACATGATATATATATATATCCGTAAAAATGTAAAATATATATTTCTATAAAAGCATCTCTAATATATTTCCCATTATGGGAAAATATCACAAACGTTCGCCGGAGAAACGTATCCGGAGACGTTTATCCCAAACAATGCATAAACTTCGTCGATTTTATCGACAAACAAACCGAATTTTTCGATAAAAATAATTCTTTTAAAAAGATTATGAAAACCGTTAGCGATTCTATTCACTTGTCAAATAAAATGTAGTGTCTCATCATTCAGACAATAGAATTCGGATAATAAACTCGATGAACATGATCTTGGCAAGGTGGAAGCACAAATATAGACGCAATATTTAAAAAATGTAAAAGTTTACAAAAAGTAAAAGAGGGCAAATAACACCGAACTGGCGCCATTCATTTTTACATATGAATAACTTGTTCTGAAAAGCAAATCCTCTAATCAATGATGCCACGTGAACAATAAAACAAAGTCGTATCAATGTCTGCCAAAGTAGGTACACCTTCGAACAATATCCTGCGATAGGAGACTGTTCTTGCTTGCCATTCTCTATCTCTCTCCTTAATACCTACATTCCTAACTTAAGTTAAAACTGATTTGCTGTACTTACATCAAAGACGATATATCTAGTCTAACAATTACATATTTTACAAAAAACATTTGAAATCTGGCCCTACAGCAGACATGAAATGTCACGAAGTTAGTCATACACTGTACACTAAATTTAAAATTTACAAATCATCTAACTATACAATTCTTGCGTATTTTATGTTCATGCGCTTGACAAGACCTTTTGTACACTGTGCTTATGTTATGTTTTTATCTTGTGATATTTGAAAGAAACATAAGTAGTTTTCTGAAAGGTACCATCATTATCAAAAATCTGCTACTCTCTCATAGTATTCTTGCGGTACTATTTTATCTTCATTTTTATGATACGGTTCGTCCAAGAGTTTAATTTCAAATCCGATCAAAGCATCGAGAGATCCATATCATGCTAGAATTATGCAAACTAAGGAGCTCTCGTATTTAGTGTAAAGTGTAAGATAACTTGTACACTTAAGCCTCAACAGTAGATAATACGTAGTCTAAAAGTCGTGCGAGAAAGCACAGGCGTGAATAAAATAACACTTTCACAAGTCTGAAGCGCGTTAGTAAAACGCACGACTTTGTCGGATACAAAAGCAGAATATACTCGAATGGTTTATTGCTATAGGTATATGTGTAAATATACCTCCCGTTAAATCAACTACAGGAACGTAGCTGTCTAAAGTAACATCGTCGTAATCGCTGTGCTTCGCGTATTACGTCTGGCCTTCTAATATTTAATGTATAATCTATGTTCTTTTATAGTAATAAAAAGCTGCAATCTCTGAAAATAGTTTGATGATGAGTAAAATGAATAACATTCAATAAAACGAATCCTATTCGAAAGCGCGCACGCAATTATAGCACATATTTTATTTCTTTGTCTTCGATCGGCTGCTTAAGATAAGCTGTATATACGCAGTCTCAGTTGAGGTATTTGCGACATTTGCGAGAACCGCAAGTACACGGGATCTTGATATCCTCGAATGGGAATTTGTAGTCGTATGTCAACTCCTCTCCTTGAATGATTCGACGAAGAGCAAAAATCAGTATGTGTTTCTTACCTAATATGTCCACCACTCGCGAGTAGCAATTGGGCTATAACATACATATTTTCATATAATACATATTTATCAAAAATTTTAATATGATGATTATAATATTATTAACATATATATTTATTATGTTCGATTATATGTATATATTACATAATTAAATTATAAGTGCAATTTAAAATAATTTAATTTTTATATATTTAAAAAAATTAACATATACAAATATATCAATGTTATTAGATAATCATAAAAGCTTTTGTCAATATGTATTACTAGGTAAATTTTTGTTCTTTTAAAAGTATAAAGAAATCTCTCATACCTCACACGAATGATTGATAAATCTAGCTGCATTCCCTTTCATAGTAGCATCAACAACTAGATGATCGTCGATTTTAAACATATAACAGCCTATATTCTTGCTGTCATAATACTTTTCTCTTTTGTCGGTTAAGGAAGATCGAATAACCTAATGATAATTAATAGTTTTAATACTTATAATAATAACAATAATAGCGATACTGATTACAAGTATCGCGACGTGATCTTCTAATCTCTGAATATGAATAGTTTGCTACTTACTTCACCGGCGTATTCAATGACCATCTCACCAGGCTCGATATCTCTCAAACAAAACAGTCCTCTACCATGTATATGGGAATAATACACACCAACAGATGCTTTTGACGTTTCTTTAAGTATTCTAAAGCGCATTGCCATGGGCAAATTGGTACTCGCGGCTCGTCTGTAACAGTATTCGTCACGACGCTTTTAATAAACTTTTAATAAGCTATTAAATAAATGATTAATAATAGCACTTATTAATTTTCATATTATGTGTATGTATTATATTTATGCTCTAAAAAAGTATAATAACTTATACTCAATGTAACGTGTATCAAAAGATGATGTGCAATTATTAAAATAAAAAATATATAAATACATCACCGGTGATGTAAGACTATTAAAATGAAAACGTTGGAACTCATCTTGATAATTAAACATCAATAATTATGAATTAATTTACAAAAAAACAATTATAAAATAGTACGCAATTTTTTCTTTACGTTATCTGGCACAAGTGTGACGGTGAATTTTACCTAGATTCTGTTTCCGATATTGTAATTATATTAGGATGTGGCCTATGCTGCGACGCCAACCAGCTGAACATGTCGTGCATTTTTCTGCCTTTAAAAGACTCTGCTCGTGCTGCTCCGTTGGCACACGCTGTCGGCAACTCGTTTTCCATCTCGTCGGGTTTTGGCGGCTCCAACGTATGGAATTTGGGCTTATACTTGCTGCATCTGTTGACACCCGGCAATTGTTCGATCAGGTAGATAGCCGCATTATTCTCCAAGCCGAGACCTTCGGACAACGGGTTGTGAGGCAGAGGAGACAAATTGTGAGACTTGCGCGCATTCTGCACCGCCTGATACACTGTCTCCCAAACCTCGGTCATAGACGAGGCAGTGTGGGTAAAGCCATCTTGCGACTTGATCTCATACATTAGGATCGGTCCCTTCGAGCAATTGTGCATTTGCGACGAATTCTGCTGCGGATTGTTTCGCAGCGGTCTGATTGATTTCGTCATTATTCTGGGTTTTTTGACAGCTACGGGCGGGGCTTTTGCCTTAAGTATGTTCACTTTCGCGTCCATAGGTTTTACCTTATCCTCGAGCTTGTTCGCTTTGAGCGTAAACGTTTTGATCGGCAGCAGTTGCAATGACGCAATCTGAGGCACTTGTTTTGTTGGTAATATTTCCACAGATGTTACTTGTGGTGTCTTCTTGCTCTGGGTAACCGCCTTCATGTTGCGCGTGATCTTGTACGAGCCGTCCTGTAACTGCTTCTGCAACACTATCTTCAACGATGTGTTTTGTAGCTTCTCTTTATCAAGTTCTAGTTTGAGATTCTCCTTTACCTTCTCTATAGTTTCTGTATTCAGCTTGATATTGTCGCTGATATTGCTGATATTGGTTTCGGGTTTTTTTATTTGCACACTTATCTGCTCGATGATTTCCTTCTTTGACTCTACAATTTCCGGTTCGGCTGGCTTGATCACCGGTTTCGTTGGCTCTTCGATCGTCAAGTCGTCTTTCTGTACCGGATCTTGCTTGAGCGTCACCGCCTGCATTGGCAGCACCCTGTTCATTGGTCTACTGGTCGGCATGTTATTCGTCGGCATTGTAATTTTGTTCTGCACGGGGTTGGAATTTGAGACTACAATTGGACTGTTATTGTTGATAACGCCTGCATTTATAGAGTTCGGATTCAACGCGGTACCGCTACTATAGCACTTATGTACGCTATTTACATCGTGATTTGACTTATGATTTAAAACTAGATTCCGTTGCGTAACATAATGATTCGATAGAGGTGGTATCTTAGATGATGATATGCTAGACTTGATCATGCTAGTGTTCTCCGATACGTGTTTCGAATCGAAGTATGGTCGCACACTGTTACTCATCGGTTGCTCCGCGCCGAATAACGGCTCGGTGATCTTCCAAGCAGCTCCATGATTCATCTGAGTCGAATGTGTAACCGGACTAGGTCTCACGGCGACACGAGGTATCATTGGCATTGCATGAGGTGGTAATGCCGATGGTGGTAGCGGCGCTAAAGGCGGTGGAGGTGATGTTAGTGGCGGTGGCGGCGGTGGTGGTGGTGGTGGTAGTGACGGTGGTAGTGGCACCGATGATGAGAGTTTTGTCGGCGTCATCATATTTATCGATGTCGCGTTCGCTGAGCACACATCTGCCATCTGAATTGATGCCATTGGATGCTCTATGGTCGCATTTTGACATGGTATCGGTGACACGACGTTACACGCGATGCCACCGTAAACTCGTTCCTGAGATGTGGCGGAAATGTTAATTTGTGGCGGCGTTACAATTGGTTCCACTGCTAACGTTGATGCTGATACTGGTGTTTGCATTGATACTGGTACTGGTATTGATACTGGGGTTGGTATTGACACTGGCGTTGGTATTGATACTGGTGTTGGTATTGACACTGGTGCTGGTATTGATGCCGATGCTGGCATTGGCGCCGACGCCAATGTTGGTACTGATGATGGTACTGCTGCTGCTGGTGGTAGCGGCGGCGCCGATTGGTTCACCACCACATAAGGCACTCCGGACATGTTGGACATGCCACTCACATTCTGCATACTCGTTATGTTAGGTACGCCAGCTATGTTGGGCATACCAGATATGTTCGGCATACTCGATACATTCTGCATCGTTGTTACAGTAGGTACGCCCGGCATAGTTTGTACATCCACGATAGGTTCCATCAGCTTAGACGCTTGGAACACCTGAGTTGTCGTTTGGTAACTGCTGGCCAATACTTGCGGCACGGTGCCCGCCATAAATTGGCTAGACGACATCACGGTATTGCTTACGATTGTCTCCAGACCATAGTACATCGGTTGATTCGATACGAACATACCACCAGTTGGATCGGTGAACATTTCCAGAGTTGGCGTAGAGCTTAACAGCAGTTGCTCTGATGATATAACGCCACATTGAATCGCATTGGGTTGTTGCTGTATAATGGTACCCAATACAGTAGGTTGTGTCTGCGCAATCTGCACGCTTGGCAATATCGATATACCACCGTTTTGTAGCAGCAGATTGTCGGTGGTCGGTGCCTGTATGTAGGTGCCTGGCACCAAAGAATTTGCAGCGATCAATTGCGGCTTGAAACCAGTCTCGTGTTGCCCATCACCTATCGTCGTAATATATTGTAAATTTTGATTGGATTGTTGCTGTAGTGCTTCCACGTAAGCAGACACAATGCCCGGTGATGCCACTTGCTGAAGAATCACTGTGGGCGGTCTCTGGGTGGTCTGATGTAGCTGAATTACAGGTGGACCGTTTGACATCGCTGTCGGCTGAAATTTGACATTGTGTGCAACATTTTGCGGCGACTGCATTACGTTCTTCAGAACATGCTGTTGAGGCTTGATGTTCTTAGTCTTAGGTTTGGTTACCCTTAAATTCTTCTTGGAAGAGGTTCGGGTGATCTGTGTATTCGTCTGCATAGACTCATGCGCGGTTTGTACGCCCATGGACGAAAAACTGGGCGACATTTCCGGGCTTGGGACGGTCTGCGAACTCGTGCTATCCGGCGAATTCATCGGCATTTTCACGACACCATGCGCTGTAACGTTAGAGTCGCTGGAGATGGACGGCGAATCTGTGATCTCCGTTATCTGCACTGTGCTTTCCTGAGGAGGTAATACTGCTGGATTCGGCAGAGTGGTGGTCCTACGGGTGTATTGAGTCTGTACGATCACGTCATTCGACGTTAATACTGTCTGGTGTACGGTCTCAACGGTGGCGTGTGTCGCATGAATTTGCGGCGTGATAATTGCTTGGGCGATCGGTTCAATCTGAATACTCGGATGGGGTGACGCCACGGATGCCTCGATGGGTGATGTCGCCTGAATGTCCGTGTAATCGGTTGTTAGAGTATGGCCCTCAGACGGTGAAAGCGTGACGAATTGCGATGACACCGAACCCATATTTGCGGAAAACCCCGATTCTGATGACGCCAGCTTGTTGTCCATGGTCTCCGAGTCGCTGTCACTGGTGATCATAGTATCGCAGTTGTCCAGATGACGATTGTAACTCTCCTCGTTGCGATACGTGAGGCCACACCTCTTGCAAGTAACGTCGATATCCTCGAATGGCGACGATTCATATGAGGTATGATGAAGTAATCTCCCATGAGTCATCATGTGTTGTGACGAGACGCACTCGTCGTCGCTTGAGATATCGCCTGCACCATCCACCTGCGGAATCTGCAGATTCACTTTGAGATTCTTTTCCTGGAACAAGACTTCCGTCTTGTGCGAAATACATCTAACAGTTGGTGCGATTATAAGATTGTTATTACCATTCTTCGCTTTTTTATCACAGTTACTCGACACATGTGATCTGATGAAACCAAAGATACGCTTCGAATGTAAAAGATTTGAAGGTCGCGCGTATAAGCCAAGTTCCATTTCCGAGCTTAGTTCGCTCGCGTCAGACGAGTGCTCATCGTTAATGCCGTCCAATTGCGGAATCGATAATGATTCGGACGTTTGTAGACTCGCGCTTTTCTCCTCGGTATTGTATTCTGGTGAACTGCACTCGCTGGCACTATTAGCGTCAACCGACCCGTCGACCTGCACTATTCGCGGTTGCTGTTGTCTCGGATGCCAGAGTAGCCTCTTGTGCTCTTTCACGTCATCCCTGGCTGGCAACACGCGGCGATTTAATCCAGCAGAATCCTCAATACAGTACTTCAGCTCGCGTACGGAGTCGGATAGTATATTAGGCGTGTTTCCTCTTCCCACAGTGACCATAATACTCTCGGGGATCCTCAATTCATGAAACATCGACGTGCGTTCGTTTTGCGCATCAAGAACAATAAGACCGGTTTCGCTGGACTTAGTGCTGGATGGATTTCGAGGCAACTTCCGCCTTTTTATGTTAGAACCATAAGTGTTATCTAATTTGCAGCTCCATGTGAGACTACAGGAACGCTGATGATGCCTCTGACCGCCAACGATCAGCGGATTGTTCGACATCACCTCTGATTTGGATCGTTTCAGTTCTCTACCGCCGCGTTTCTGGCTTTTTGAGTTAAATAAGTCATCCATGAGGTCCTGCATCGCAGTCTTTGCTTCCAATCGTACCCAGAGATCGTTGTGCGTTCCTAATTCCAACAGAGATGGATCTATTTTGGAGATCTTGCTTTCCGACGGTTTTATCGTCTCTTCGACCTCTGATGACAATATATCGTCCTTAAATAAATCTGTGCTGAAAGAGCTATCATTTTTTAAATCCATAGCTAAAAAATCCTCGTACGACATCTTTGGAAAAATATCTTGCATAGAAATTCCGTCCAACAAATCGTGTGGCAAATCCTCAAATATGGCCTCCTTCAATTCCGGCGGTAAAAGATCCGTATTGTTCTGCTCCGCTAAATTCTCATCAACTTCTTTGTTGCACACGAAATCAATGAGCGCATCTAGAGTCTGTTTGACAGTCAAATAGTCTGCCGGTACTTCATCTTTTTCCTGTTCCTTGCTATGATCGATGGTAATGTTATTCTCCATATCGGACGAAACGTCCGGTATATGTACTTGCACATAAGTTCTAATGTAATATCTCACGATCTTATAAGGATTCACTGTGGACCAGTAAAGTCTAGAACATTTGTAGTCACATGGTATTATCTTCTCAGCCGTATCAGAGAATTCCGGAATGACGGTGCCCAAACAGTCAACCATTAAAGAACCTATCATTAACTTAACTTTGTTGGGTTCTGCAAATTTCTTTTTCTTACGATCCAACTCTACATATACCGGTCGTTTCAAATTAAACTCATTCTCATTCTGTAAAGACTTATTGGCGTGATTCGTATTCGAATGTAAAATGCAAAATACAGTTTTGTCGTCGTTGAAAGCGAGTCCGACGTTCCTCGCGCATGGAAAATGATAAGTATTGCTGCAATTTTTCGCACAACATCCGACACTCGCGCCCTTTTTACCGCACTCGGAACAGCGAATCAAACGACCCCTCGAAATGGCACTGTGAACATTCTGCAGTGAACCATCGATTTCCTCAAACACCTCGTTTGACCATAGTGCGCAATTCGCGTGTACCCATTCATTTTGCCCACAATACAATAACCTTCCCTCTTTTGTCTCGTGCCCATCGCCCAAACCCTTGCATAAACAACACGATCTGCTGTCCTCGACATGAATATTGTATAGATTCGCCGTTTTTGCTGCGATTGCTTTCGGTGCTTTCATCACTTCCTCCTTCCACGCTTCCAGAATAGGATCGTCAAACTTTGTTGTTAGAGTAATGTCTTCGCCAATGTCTTTAGTAGGCGTTAATGTACCATCGTTGTCGTCGCTGCTTTTAAAATTGTTCGGAGTAAACCATGGAAAAACCTCTTGCAGAATATCGTGATACGTTTCTATCAAATCTTTTGAACCGACTCGGTTGATTACATGCACCATATCACAATGAAATTGTAATAACGATTTGTACTCGTTACCGTTCACCTTACGTTTCACAGACATTAAAGTGGGCGAGGGCCTTGCGATGATTTGCTGCTCGGAACAGTGGCATTCTGTAACATCGGTTGAAGAAACTAACGAATCTTGATTTGTCCAGTCTTTCCTCTCGTTGTCTTGAGAGTCCTTCGGAACGCAGTTTTTCACCCTAACCGAGCATTCTTTTAGATGGAATTTCTGTCGTAATCGTCGCAGACCTTTTCTCATGGAACTGTCTATTGAATGTTCTTCTAAATCAGGTTTATTCATACCATCCTTGGCACCCGAACTCGAGTCGATATCCACAGACTTATCACCATTGCACTCTTCCGATTCTTCATTTTCTTTCGTACAGTTCGTTTCGTTTTTGTCTTCTTCAGGAAACTCAAGTTTTCTCACACTTGAAACAGGCCTGCAAAGGCACTCCTTTCTAGGACTCCACTTGAGAGCTGTGCAAATCTTGCGGTTTTTACTCAGAGATTTTATCACCCCGATGAAACCCGCCTTCAGCTCTGCTTCTATGGCATTCCTCCAGATAGAGGAACTCGAATTGGAAGAGCATTGGCTACATGTGAATTCGATCGAATCGGGCAGGTAACTAAGTATCTGGTAACGCTCATCGGAAAGGCCTTCACAACGGGCATGTACCCAGCAGGAACACTCGCTACACTCCATCATCTAAAAGAATGTGTGCAATCACAATATGTAAGTCGCAAATGAAACAAATTTTGCGATTGTGAATCTATTTTACATCAAGATTGCGTGTATATACTCACTTTTGTGTCATAATCGTTCTCGTTGTAACATCTCTGGCACAAAGGACAATAATTTCCTTGTTGTCTTAACTTAAAGCACATAGAGCAGAGAGGTAAATTACCAACATGAACATTGACACCCTCGCTACCACAGCTTTTACATTTAATACAGCTCTGACAAACATAAGGTCGATCGGGACTGTACAATCTGGAGCTAACACCAGACTTTGACAAACATGAATGGTGAAACGACTGACGACAACGAATGCAGGACAATTTCGGACCGGATCTGAGATGGCAGGACTGACATATCGTACATCGGGGACAACACCAGTTTGGCTGTGCACAAGCGTTCCATTCACTGGGTTCCAAACAGAAGGCATGATATGGCTCGCAACAGCACTGACAGTGGATCAGCTGTAAAGAAATGTTATGATAGTTCTCGAAGAAAAGGCATTACATGTCCATTTGTTATCCACCTGATATTTCATATGTTACTTACTGGCTCTTTACCAGCACTTCCGCACAGATAGCAAATAGCAGGTATATGAAATAGCTCAGAACCGATAAGAGCAAAACCTTTAGCTCCGACCTCAGAGGGATCATATTGCTCCCAGAAATCTATGGAAACTGTATATACAGTATCCATAGCCGCCTTAGACACCTAAAATAAATATATTATTTTATAAAATACTTTACTTACTACTTTACGTCATATAAATTGATAAACTGAATTTAAGCTCATAAAGTTTTATTTAATTAAGTAATAATAACTTAAGGTACACAAAAAAAATAACTTATTGACAATACATCATTGACAAATATTGATATAGCGTATATACTTAGATCATTTCCTTCGATTATGCCTGGAAGATATCTTACCACTGGGAAATGCAATGTCGATACACTCTGTTGTGGTTTTCCTCTTCTCGAATGAGACTGTTGTGTCGTGTTAACACTAAGATTTAAAATATCTTCATTATGCTTTTGTATTTCCTTTTCTTTTATAATATCATCCCTCTTCTCTGTTCTCTCAATTTCTTTCACCGTCTTTGGAATGTTTTTGCCATTTTCGTTGTCTTCTTTCGCGTCTACGGTAGGAAACGTTGCAATAGGTTGTCCAAGTGCAACACTGGCGCTTCGACAAACATGCTTAACTCTCGGTCCTTTCAACTCAAGTCTTTGTCTAAGAGGTTGCGAATGTTGACTGCCAGACGAAGAAGCGACCACTGGACTCTTAATTTTCTTTCTTACTTTAATCCTGTTATTTTTCCTTCGTTTCTTATTAGGCGATATACTCATCGAAGAATCAACTGCAATAAAATAAGTCGTAAGTATAAACAACGCGATCTCAAGAAAATATTAAAAAAATAACTTGTCATACATTTATCTATTTTTGTATAGAGAAAACCTCCAGTACCCTGATAACTCATCTTATGTCCCATTTCAAAATTTCTCCAACTCATAGCAGACTTAAATAAATTTCTTTCCGAGCTATCTTCTGCAGGCCAACAGAGTTTAGACGAGCTCAATTTTTGTCCTTGACTGTCCTCGTCCTGACCAAGTGGCAGAGAAATACTTAAAGGATCTCTCATTAATGGTGGCAACAACGCGTTTAAACCTGTTCTCAAAGGAGGTGGAATGTTATAACATTTCAAACACATTTTCAACCAACACGCCGGGCATCTGGCTTTATAAACGCATCTCATGAGATTCCATTGCTGACTCCTCACAACAGGTGGGACTAAACACAAACCGTCCCCTTTATGACACTGAAGAATGGGAAGAACATTGTTTGAAGATTTAGCACAAGCCTGACGTTTGATCATTTTGCTTATGAACTTTCGGCAAGATTCGCAACTGTGAATACCAAATTTGCGTGCCTGTTTCACGAATCGGTAAAATCGCACTGCGCCGCAAACACCACATTTTATAGTACCTGTTAATCCTAAAACAAAAAACAATCATATTTAGAAATAGGATATACTAATAAACGAAACTCTCCATATCAAAACAATAAAAGGATAAAGTAAAGGGCAATTCGAGAGTCATCTATAATTATAAATGAGAAGTTATCACATATAACAATTTATAAATATAATTAAGAAAAATTTAAACTGCATACATAACAGTTTCGGCTCTTAGATTGAGCACGTCTTGCTCTTGAAATACGTCTGCTCGTTCTGTTATAACGGACCATAGATTAAAATTCGATCATGATTCCCAATGGGACAACGTAGAAATTCGAAATGAAGAACCTTGTTATGGTTCTCTAAACAGATACAGAAAGACTCCACAAAGGATACGTACCGATTATAAACAATATATGACTTTGCAGTATCAAGAACATAAATTTTAGAATATTGCGCAGTCGTTGTTGGTTAGTCAAATCGTGTGGTTCTTAAATCTGACTTAGTTTAATTCTTATTAATTTTTGACTTCTGAAATTTGTGATTAATTCTTTTAATCATCATCGACGACACGATTGGACTTATTTCAACTCTCAACACGACTAATGAGTGAAAACTAATTTATTATAACATGCATTTCATAAAATTACAAAAAAGTTTTTATAATATTGTGATAAACACATCATGAGTATTGTCTGGGTGAGTTATTTAAGTGAGATAAAAAACTTTCTGTAACTATTATCCTTAAATTCATATTCAAACTCAACGTTACATCAAACTAGATTATCGATTCTGCCAACATTTGATTTACCAATCTTCTATCAGCGAATTTGTACTCACGGAAAGTCACTCATTCGATATCGCAATACACGAATATATCATAATTCTACCGTCTACGATACAATGAATTTTACATCTGAAGAAGACTCAATCTAAGAAACATGTTATGTACTATATGTAGTTTGAATGTTTCTTAATTATATTTCTATTTTTTATATGTAAATTTATATATTAAATTTTTACATGTAATAACTTCTTATTTATAATTTTCGATAACTCTCGAATTACCATTTACTTTATCCTTTTATTAGAAATAGGATAGTTTTACTTGTTGAGAATACGTGTGTAGCAAATATAGTTACACGCAGAATTACTATAAAATGTGAAATATGTACCTAAATTAGTGCTTCCGCCCATAGTGTTAGTGGTACTCGTTGTTGAAAATGGTCCTTCTGTTCCAGCTAGACACTTATTATCCAACTTTAATCTTGCTTTCCTTAATATAACTTTCCTACCACTGAGTTTTATTCCGCTGAAAACGGATTGCTCGCCTTCCAAGTGATTGCTGTGCTCGCTTTCGCTTTCAGATAAATTGTTTTCCGTCTCAAAATTGTTCAATGTACTAACCACAGTCTTATTACCATGTTCAAGCTGATTCTCGGTTTCTGCACAGCCACCTTCTGTCAATCTTGCACCACTTTCAAAGTTTACCTGATTATTACTTAAATCGCTCGCTATTTCATTTTGAGTTCCTGATCTCGTCTGAACTCTGGAAGACTCGAAGTGTGGAACATTGGAATCGGGAAGAACTTTTGTAGGAATAG
This sequence comes from Cyphomyrmex costatus, assembly GCF_001594065.2. NCBI lineage: Eukaryota > Metazoa > Arthropoda > Insecta > Hymenoptera > Formicidae > Cyphomyrmex > Cyphomyrmex costatus. Next base: position 534,533 of record NW_017276855.1, on the reverse strand, counting down.
AAATCTGTTTCTGATTTCTGGAAATTGTTGATTTCACAGTTTGTGTCGTCCTGCTCGAATTTTGTGAGCATTCTTGTTGATTACTATTAGAATTGTCGGATGTGCTGTTTGATACTTTATTCTTACATGATATAGTGTGAGATTTTTTTACTTCTCTATGAGCTGTTTTTGATATTTGTGCGTTTTGTACAGAATTCGCTGATTTCTCTATATTTTTTACCGATTGAGTTATAATCTCAGCATTGGAGTCTAAACTCTGAATCACCCTTTTTGGCTTGCTTCTTGCCTCTCTAAATTTTGTACACAACTTATTAACTGCATCCCCTCTCAATTTTGATTCCAAGTTGCTAAGCTTATCTGGATTTAATTTAGTCTTTTTTACACCAATTTCATTCTCGCTATACTCCGTAGTAGAAATTTCTTCCAATTCCTCGATAAATCTTTTATTTGGTTTTATAACTCTTGACGAATGCACGCTACGAACAGGTAAAACAAATTTTCTCACTGTGCTAGGCTTCTCTCCTGATTGCACTACCAAATTACGCGTATTACTTCCAGATTTCGCCCTTTGAAGCAATCTTTTTACAGTACTGTTACGTAAGTGTCTAGTTCTTTGATGCTGATCCAAGATGTTGTTCACTGATTTTAGCACCGGGTTTTTCAAATAATTCGAAAATTTAATATTCTTGCAATTCTTACGATTTTTTGCTCTGTGAATCTTTGAATGCTTAGTATTTGGATTTGTAACTGGTTGTAACTGGGTGATGTCTTTGACTGGTTTTGGATTTGAATTAGTAAGCTTTTCTGTACTGTTTTCGATGTCTGTAGAAGAATTTTTAACATCAATAACATCCTTCTTCGTGCTTGATTGTGGTGCAAGATTTTCGACTGTGACAGATGGCAATTTATCGTTGGTCTTTTCTGCATCATGTTGCTGCGTTTTTATGTAAGATGCAGAAAGATTAGCCTCTTTAGTGCTAAATCCGTGAAATGGTGGATGTTCCTAGAGAAAAATCGTCTAGATGAGTACTAGGAATAACAAATACACATTATTAGAGTTATAATTTATTTACAGTATGATTATATCTAAGCGTGTATATATATTTCAAATATGTATACACGTACAGTGAACAAACTACCTGTCAAACCATGAAAGTAAACAAACGACTAGTAAATTTACTATGCCTATATGACAACCTGTCTTCTGCAAAGTTTTGTTTGCAAAAAAAAAAAAAAACAAAAAAAACTGACAATTCTACATTCTTCCCAGCTGATAAGAAGTTTACGGAGCAAGAATCGCAGAAGGCATATCTCACTGACACAGATACTCCGTACCAAAAGCACAGCCAAAACTACGTGTATAAAAATATTGCTCGAGCGACATACGGAAGGGGAGGTAATCGTGGTGAAGCGAGAAACGAGTGATTGAACGGCAGTAAGCAAAGGTCACAAATAACCGCGAACGCCGTCGTGCACCTGCCGTTCGACAATCACCGCGCGTTCGGTCGCACCGTCGGATAGGTTAACCCGCGCGCTACGTCGCGCCAAAGTTCGTCGTCGGCAGCCGTGTTATATATCAGTCGCGAGTCCACCGTGGAGTAGCGTGTCCTCGTGACGCTCGCCCGGAACAATACGCGCGAACGCACGAGCGACGCGTTGCGACGCGGCGCGACGCTCGTCGATTTCACGCGACCCTCGGTGGCCAACGGCGATATGGTAGCGGGCTGGCACGATAACGACGGCAACACGGTGGACGGCGACGGTATACACGGTGGACGCCGACGACGACTGAAAGCGACGACGGGCGACGACGGATAGCGACGGCGGACGCCTCGACGCGACCAACTTTTTTTTTTCGTCCCCCTCACCTTCTCGTTGTCGCCGAATGTTTCGTTGAACAGGGAAAGTCCGTAGTAGATGTTTTCGGCGACAGTTACCGGATCGTTCTGCGCTGCCTCAGGCTGGCCTAGCACCTTGATCCGTTTCCTGGTGGCCGTCTTCGGCGGCTTCCCGGGAAACTTGGACCTTCCCATGTTCGCCCCCTGTTTTCAACGGCGGACCTCAACCTCGCAGCGAAATTCCGCTTCCATTTTACTCGCGATTTGTGCCCACGGCCGAGAGGCGCACCGACTCTCGCTCGCGTACACTACTATACACAACACCAATGTACGCTCCACCGATACGCAACTCCGATATATACGTGCGCGCGCGCGCGCGCGCACACACACACACACACCACACAGAGCAAGTACGCGGCGCACTGGTAGAGTATACGCTCTGGTACGCGCATGAACACCGCAGCCGCCGCCGTGTTGGTCTCTCGCAAGTCTCCTCGGGCCGCTGCGGCTGGTTCGGCCGACATCGCCCGGCGTCGGACGCGCTCGACATGGCCGCAAAATACGCGCGTACTTGTCAAACAGAGAACCTAAGGCTATACCAAGGCGGAGGACGCCGTGTTGAAATACGGCCGCCGTCGCGCCGCCGCGCCGTCGCGATCTTTTATCTCGCTTCGTGTCGAATCCATCGCGTTCGGCGTGCGTATAGCCGCGACACGCGTTTCGCTCGTTCGAAATTCACAAGAGCTCCGATCCTAAATTTTCCGAGCAACTTTTATAATATTCGGAGACTGATTAAGTATATATAATCCTCCACGTTTGTCGCGCCAATGGAAACGCGGCGGATGGTGGATAAAGTACAATTCCTCTCACTGCGGCTTTAAAAATTTAACTTATCTTGGGAAATATTTATGAAATTTTTTTAAATTGATATATATCTCGCCCCGTCTGATCGTATAAAAATCTTAATGTGCAATATCATTGTTATCAAGCGATATTATTATTAGAACGTTTAACGTATTCATTTTTAATTGCATTGTTTCTTTACGTTGGGACTCAATTATGTTCAAAGTCACATGCGAATATTCAGCGACAAGGCGAAAAAGCAGTAAGGACGGTACGCAAGGAACGACGCGGCTTGAACGAGGGAGGTCACGTGACCGCCAGCAAGCGTCGAGCATCGAAAAGCGCGACTAGTTCGAACGCGCTCAACGTTCACATTGCGCGCGTAAACCGCGCGTTATTTTGATATAAACGTTTTATTCGTGAATTATTGCCCGCCAATAACTTTTGCCGACTTGAATATTGATTTTACAATCGTCTCCCTTGGATAAATCAAAAAAAAAAAAGAAAAAACGCACGGAATGGAAAATAATAACTCGAGCTATTATTATAAACGGAATAATTTACGTCTGTTAAGCGTGATTTTAAATTTGTTTATTAAGATCGCGGCTTGTATCGTAATTATCGTAATAATACATAAAAAAATATCCGCTTATTTTCACCTTTCGCGTATGCAATTACGAAAGTAACTTTTAACACGCACAACCGTATATACTTCACGCAACGTTCGGGGAGCACTGAGACCAGCGCAATTACGCCGTACTTCGTGCATAGTTCATTAAGTTACTTTCGTACGTGCTCTATTAAGAGGTTAACGTACGAAAAGTATTAAAACAATTGCCCGGGGAAAAAACGCGTCGCGAGAGAACGAAGATCGCAAATGGAGGAATGTGGCGGTTACTGATCGAGTCTCCTTTTCTTATTTTTCAGAAACAAACTGTCGCACTTTATTAATATTGATAAAAACGTATGATCTGTTTAGTTGATTCAAAAAGTACAGATATATTTGTAGCTCGCTTCTATACCAAATCAGCTAAAAACGAATTGTACGAATGCGAAAATTAAATTTTTACGATTTTCCTTTGCAAATTGCGTAGTTTAAATAGTTGGGGCTACGTTATTGATAGTATTACGTCGTTCTAAATGCTTGTACCTTCCTAAATCAGTTTTATTTATATTACTTTATTTTTTTCAGTTTTATTTTAATATGGTTTTGAATATTAAATTGGGGTGCAGCGTAAACCGCCACCGTTATTCCTCAGAATAAACATTACTGCTTATAGTTTCTTTTTTTTTCTTAGAGTTTATATTGTCAGACGCTTATTTTTGCTCACCTTACGAAAAAATTAATTATTGTAAAATTGCGAACAATATTACGAAAACTGCTTACACTATTTGATAGAAGACACTTTTTAGTTTGTACTTCTGTGTTTTTAAAACACATTTATATTTACCTTTCTTTAAGAAATATCGTTCAAAAATAAAGTAGTATGTCGATATCAGTGGCTTTCCTCTACAGAAAAATACATACTACGCAAATAATAAATATTTTTCAAATATTTCAAAAGTAGATAAAGTATAGTATAGTATCTCTAGAACCTCTAATCTATCATAAGTTTATCACAAACATCAAATTTATTCAAAATGTATGCTGAATCCTAGTGTGTTTAATACTTCAATCAAGATTAAATTAAGTTAAACGAATTAATTAAATTTGCTTGTTATATATCATGTCACTTCTTCGATCAATGATCTTCAAGGGAAAATAACTTTGTGTTTTGAATAATAATAAGTTTTTCTAAAACTTATAACAAGTATATTTTCAAATTATTATCGAAAGAACATTTTCCGTTCTAAAGATAACCCGTTACTTAAAAGGAAGAAAGTAAATCGAGTGATCACTTTTTCGAGCAATGGAATGATATTTTCCTGTACTTATCAATGTATATGTATCTACCAATCACTTATATACGCGCGCGCAATTAGTTGCTTATCTGTTTCATTGTGCTCTTTTACATCTTCATTGGAATTAAGCCAGGATCCTCGTATTCAGGCTCGGATCGGCCTTTACAGAAAATTTACCGGCGATTCGTTTACTCCTTAACGCATTCCCAGGTTGTCGGTTCGTTATTTCCGGCGAAGCTATCGCACGGGAATAAAGATCGTCTTCGCGGCGGTTCGTTCTAATTGCTTCCGGTATATATTCTATCAAACGTATACACACACTCCAATTGTGCGTTATTCAAACGGTAATTAAGATCACACGGTAATACGTCGTCACTTTTGTCGACGACGCTGCTGCTTTTACCCCCTCTGAAAGCATAAGGCACCAATGTCCATTTCTACCAATGTACAGATTAACTTCAATCTCGGTTTAACTCACTCTTTATTTCATTTCTAATTCTTAGAACTAGAAAAAGATAACGGTAAGTTAAACCAGAGATTAAAGTTAATCTACATTGGTAGAAACGGACATAAAACGGTCGAAGAACCGCGGGCCGTCGATAGATCGATTTCTTGTACGTATACGGTACCTATGTATTTCCGTATACGCATATAGGACTTCTTGAACTGAATGCGCAAAGCGGAACATCTGCGCCCATCCAACGACATATAATATTTAAAGCAGGCTTGATACATTCTAACACGAGACCGAGAGATTAAAATTTATAATTTAAACTATATATCTAAATAAAATGTTCCTATCTAAAAACAAGGTAATTTAACGTATATAGGAATTATATTTTCGGATTGAGGGGATATTATTATCGCGGATAAATATTTCGGTTATATCTCTTGTAGACACTCGAGGAAAATTATAGCAAGATAATCCTTTGTTTACGCGCTACGTGTGATAAATAGGAGCGAGTAAATTGCCCGTACCACTAAAATTGCCGTATCGCTAAAACCAAAAATCATTTCTCTCCGAATAGATTAGTTCTGTTTGTGCGATTAAACTTTTTTTTTTCTTTAATTTAATACATACCGCGTAGATTATTTGTTAACGTTACATATACGTAATATGTATTTTATTAAAAATTTAAGATTTAATAAAAATTAACATATTTGTAGATAACATATTTACCTTATATAGTGTATAATCATTGTATATATCTCTTGAAATAACCACCAATAACGCATATATTCGTACCGGAAATTATAATCTGTCCAAATTTTAGTTTGCGAAAACAGGATATTTTTATTAAAATTTATCAAAATACTACACTGTTATACTAGAAAAACAATATGTAATTGAACTTTTGATATCTCCGATATTTTCGTTGGCAGTTTTTTATATATTGTTATTATACTATTATATATATACTTCTTAAAATTTTAATTTCGTTTGAAACGGATATCAAATATGAGAAAAAATATTGAAGTACTAGATATAATTTGTGTATTGTGTCCTCTATGATTTTTTATCGCACATATATATAATATAAATGAAAATTGATTTCATGGTATTTTGTATGTAACACACTTTGTTTCTCGACCAAACGAAAACAAGAACATCCGATATTTTCTTTTAAATGCTCCCTTTTTTTAATTATAATATATATTAATAATGTCTATCATATTTTAAAAAATCCTTGACATTTTTGTTCAATTACGTAAAAATTTAGATGACATTGCCAATTTGATAATGTCGCGCATTTTAAAAAGATTTTTTTAAAAATCTATCAAAATTTTCTTGTTTAATCTTGTCAAAAATTTATCCATGTGTGTCAGTCTAAAATAACAGTTGCAATATTTCTAAGGTATCATAAACTGTGACGTGACTTTTGATTTTTGTGAAGAAAAAAACGGAAAAAATATTGATCATTAAATAAAGCGTTTCTTTCATTATTCAAAAAAATGTCAAAACCACCGCGTCAGTTTAAGAAATGTTTATTATTCCCTCTCGTGTGAAAATTATCCAAACGGAAATCTCATCCATTTTCGATGGATGAAAAAACAATCGTCCCATTTTTTTTTCCTCTTACGTGTCTCCGAAAACTTTGGCTCCGTGTGTGAAATTGCGCGCTTTTAACTGCGAGCGATCCGTTTATTGGGTCGCGCGCTGGCCGGCCGGCCAGAAAATCACCACCTGCCGGTGGCTGCCGAGTTAAATATCGGACCGGCGCGTGTCGTCGCGTCGAATTGCGGCGCGAGAACCAGGCATCTGGCTCGAGGGCGCGTCGTCTACGAGCGCGACTTCGAGGCTCGTTACCTGCAGCGAGAGCGTCTTACGGGCGAGCGAGCGAGCGAGTTAGCGAGCTCGCTTATCTCTCCATCATTCCGCTCGAAATACTCGAGCGGGTGTGGTACCACCGGTTGTACTCGTTGGGATCGGTCAACTAGCCGGTTGTAACGGAGCTATAAGATCTGCTGTTCCGTTTCGTTGCTTTGCATCGCGTACCTCTCTTCCGAGGCTGCACCGCCCTGACTCGAGTTAGAACTTTGCATGGAAATATCATCCTCTTCGACGAGATTCCAATCTTCTTCACTCGTACAAGTTCAAAAGTCATTACAATCGAAAAATTCATCGTACGCACGCATAATTATATTGAACGCTCGTGATGAATTAAATATAAAAGAAATTAACGTAGATGAGAAAGTTTTATAATCTTAACTTTCGAGTTATCGCGTTGGAAGTGCAAAAGCTGGAAGAGAGTAAGAATTTGGAATCGATCCTTGGCTTACGTAAATATTTATTAACATAGATGCAATTATGAAGTTTAAAAACTCAACATTAGAAATTAATAAACACATAATGGGATCTTACCGCTCTCTATAGCAATTTAAAGAGTACTTTATTTAAAGTGAACTCGAGACTTCGAGCCGCTAAGGATGTTGTTATCGTTGAATATTTCACAGTCGCGTATATACGAGATGAGAATCTCTCGCGTCGATATCTTTACAACAATTTGAATCGAGCAGCAACCGCGAAGTTATTTAACAACGAATGGATATATCGCGTTCTCCTATACAAATTGTCGAAGGAATTAGACTTTTCTCGTCTGCTTGTCTCGACGCAGTTTGCTATACGCGAATCTTACAAGACGCACCGTATTTTCTCACCGAACAAGTGCGCGATCCTAGAATGATAACGCCTTATACACTCAGAATTGCCGGTCCATTCGTAAAGCGTGTGAGCAAGCGAGAAAGAAAGAGAGAAAGGGATAGAAGAGGAAATAGAAGGGGGGGGGGCGGGCAGAGGAAGGAAGAAAGAGAAAGAAAGAGGCCAAGAAGGATGGAGGGGGAGAGGCTGATAATACATATTAATACAGTCGTACGTACGGACGCGCTCGCGAGCATCGAAACCGGGACCGGTTCAGGTTTTATGACGGTGTCGAACATTGCGGGAGAACCGGCAACGATGCGATTTATACATTCGCGGAGCGATCCGTTTTTCGAATCCGCCCACGTGGTCGGGGCATTACGCACTCTCGACGTTCGCGAACCGTTGTATTCGCACTTTTTATTGTATCGCTTCATTGTATTTTACTGCCTCCTCCCTTCCTTCCCGCCCCCCCCCTCTCTCTCTCTCTCTGTCCCACTCTCACTCTCCTCATTGACTTCTCTGGCCGATTTTGAATTTATTACGCCTAAGCGCCAACTCGGCGTGATGTATTATTCGTTCGTTATGCTCCGATTTCATTACGCGACATGCGCGCCGACCGTACACGTATATATGCACGTATGCGTGCGTATACGCAACGCAGCACACGTCGCCGCGTCGGTCGATTTTTAATTTGGAATTTATTATATTCTAGAAGAGAGAGAGATCCATAGAGAGAGAGAGTCCCCGGGGCGCCTGGCCATAGTGGCCATTATTCGATCATTTTCATTGTGTTGCCGCTTATATTACTATGCCGGCCATTATTGTCCGCACCGGCGTTTTCAACTCGAGATATTTTATGCGACCCGTTATACATATACCCGCGACACCTGGCGTTTCCGACTTTTTCACGCGGCACACGCCCGCATTTAAAATCCTTAATATGATATAGTGTAACCCTAACCGCAATTAGTCACCAAATCCGTTGGATTTCAATTCGAACAAAGGCGTTCAGTTATGTCACTATATCCTTCATCGTGATTTTCCTCCTTTATATACATTTTCCTTATCCTTTCTCCAATAGAAACCAATTCCTGTAAACTTTCGACACGAGAATGATTAAAATAACTGTAAAATTTGAACAAATGCAACATTCTGATATTTGTTAAATAAATAACTATGATTTTTGACAATATCATAACTATCGTTCATCATTAAGAAAGATATTTTAGATTCTTATTTTATTGCATGAGGACGAATTCTCTAATTTTAAACAACACGTAAATGTTCCACTTAGTAGACAGTTAATGACATTATTAAAATAACAAGAATTTTAAAATATTAAGATTTTAATGATATATACAATTTTAAATAAATTCGTTATTTATAAAAACTTAATGAGACGATTTATTTTGAGTCGTATAATTTAATATTAAAAGCTTAATATTGTATTTGAAATTTTTGCTACTTTATCCAATAATTGGGTCATATCCATTACAAGTCGTACATTTACCTTAATTACAATTTATTCTCTTTTTATAATTTTAAAAATGAAGCAGAATATATTGGTACAATTCTCCTCTATGCTCATCATGTCCACTATAAATACAGTTTAATTTTATGTTTTGTTTGATCCACTTTTCATCTTTTTCTAATTCGTAAACTAGCATTTAGTCGATTTTTATATTTAAGATCAACTTAAATGTAAAAAACAGAAAGAGAGAGAGAAAGAGAGAGTGTGTGTGTGTGTGTGTGTGTGTGTGTGTGTGTGTGCAGTTCTAAGATGTTAAAAACAATCAGAAATTCGTATCTGCATTTAGAGACATTATTTAACATTTAAAATAAAAATCGATCATGAATACCGGCATCACATTAGTTTCTACCAAGTTTTTTAATTTTTAGAACTACAAAAATTGAAGATTTAAACCAACATTAAAATTAAGCTACACATACATTCGAAAAAGCAGGCATTAAAACTAGAAAACTGAAATATCAGACTAAAAAATTAAATTTAACGAGGGAAGTACTATAAATCAATAGTTAATTTTGCTTCGATTGGTAAATTTAATCATAATCTGAATTTCTCTAACCTGATACAGACTTTATTATTAGTCACAATAAATCGGGGAAAAGTATGCAGATCCGTTAGTAATAATGAATTTTTTTATCGTGTTCCCGTATCATTCTGATATACGCGAGAAATGCCGTGTACTTAAAGAGAAACTTATACTCTGTTCGTAATATATTCAATTGAAACCGGAATCGCCGAACGTTACCCAAGTTTTCATCGATACGGATCAGATTGATCTCAGCGGCATACGCTGGATGATTATATCGTACTTGGCGTGATCGGCCGCGATGTGACACCGGTTGGATCCACGCTTGGAGACCGGTTCGCGCTTTACGAGCACCGGCTACGTCCACCACGGGTAGCGATGGGCGAATACTTTTCGAAGTTTTCAAACAATTCGATCGTATAAACTTCCAACTTGCCTCGAATATCATCTAAAAATTCTTGAAAGTCCTGAAAAATCTTAAAGGTCTTACGTTCTGAAACTTTAAAAAATCCCAAATATCCAGAAATCTTTTTCTGAAAATATTCAGGAGCATGTGCAATATTTATATTTATCAATTTACAAAAATTAAGTTGGTATCTATTACGTCTATGTATTGAGATCAAGATTAGTAAAAACATGTTCTAACAGTTTAAAACATGCTTAATTGATGCTTTTAAATATGTTTTAAATATAATATTTTATTCATAAAAAGAAACATGTAAGTCTTTATTAACACTGATTAAGACGTAAAGAATTATGAAAAAACATATACTCAATTCAAAACTGTCAATATATGGTATTTGAGAATTTCACGATTAAAAATTTTGTTAGCTTGCGTCTTTTAAATGACTTAAGATTTTTTTTGTATTATTTAATTAATTTTATGTATTATATTTTAAATTACCAGCCACAACACACGGAACGTTTGCTTGAAGAGTAATCCAGTTGGTGCATGCCTATGCATATGTGTGTGTCATCAAATTATAAATATATTATTCAAATCATTTAGATTTAGGAATATTATAGTATTAGGGCTCGGAGATTCGAAAATCGAATTAAAGAAATGAGAGCAAGTACGAGGTAATGGCACTCGGCGATGCATACGTGATCAATTCAAATGTGAATCCAAACGAATTTGCATTAGGTAGCAGGACGTTCCGATCAGTATTCACATAATTATTTAAATTGTACGATTCGTATTTACTCTCATCACAATCTTCATTGTACATTCTTGGACAATTATTTATTTTAATCAATTATTCACTTAGCATGATCAAATATTCTCGTTTCGGAGAACGGCAATGTTCATCTTTTTTTACTTCTGGTTGTTCTTTCGTCGCAAACAATATATGAATGTGTCCTAGTTTAGCATCTATAAAATAAAATAGTATATTGTATTTGCTTCTGCTTTAGGTGTTGATACATATAATTCGGATTCCAAGATAAAAGATTTCTATTTATTTACATGTTATGAATTTTATATGTATTTTAATATTCATGTTTTGTATACCAAAACACTGTACGTAAATACAATAAAATATTCATTAAATTAACGAAAATTGGTTCAATGAATTCTCATAATGATTTAGATTAAAACTATTACTAGAATTCATTGCAAGAATAAATATGTAATTAATGAATCCAGTTATTGTATTAATAAATTAATTGGACGTTAAATTGAACATTAATTAACGACCATTGATTGGACCAAAATTTTTTTCAGTGTATGCACACGAATGAATTATTTAAAAAAAAAAATTAAAAACCAATTAGAGAAAAATAATCGTATAAATAATAATACAATAATAAAATCGATATTTTACGAGAAAATAAAATGTACCGGTATTACTTTAACATAAATAACTCAAATGTTCTGATTTTTAATAAAAATATTTTTATATTACACGGTACATATATTATTACATGTTTTACATGTAATTTACTTTATTTATTAAACTTTTAAGAATTAAATTAAAAATATAGTTACTAGATATTTATAATAGATTTTAAATATTAGTCGATAAAAATAAGCTGTTAAAAACTAATCGCTATCATTGATTACAAAACAAATATATTCATTTTCCTAGTAATTAATGAAAAATATCATATATTTAATAATATCATAAATAAATCTTTATATATGCTTTCTATATATACATATGTGTATATATACATGTATATAAATATAATATATAGATATAATTTCGAACTTGTTTAATTATTTTTCTACCCACGATATGTATAACTTCTTGGATATAAATGGCTGTATTTTATACATAAATCAATGAGACACATTGGTGTCATAGTGCCAGTTACCGATGACTATAGTGACACATTCAACGTGTTAACGCTTCAAAGCCCCAAGCGAACATTAATAATACCATTAATAATACAATGTTTGATGAGATGACATCTTTCATTATAATTCATTTAATGATGTATAATACATTATACGTAACAGAAAACACTTAAACTTATTGAATAAATGATAATGAAATGTTTTAATGAAATATAATTTTAGTTAAAAAAAAAATCGAAAACTCCAAATATATACTAAATACATTTTTAGATATTAGCCAATATTTCCATTTATTTTCGAGCTTATTTCCTATCTCGAGAACGTCTGGTCACCTATTTCTGTCGCTTCGTTGTACAATATATTGTGTATAAATCAATCGGGCCGCCAATGCATGCCGCAGCCTCGAGAAGCGAGAACCAGAGGAGCAAATAGGTGTTACATGTCAATGGCTTCGCGTGTACATATATAGGCAGCCATTAAGAGACAAGGATCGCTTCGCGCTTTATAACAATGTCGAGTTATTAATGGACTTCAATAGGAGCAATCTGTACGTCCGCTGCGTGTACAAATCACATCGCGCCAATTTTTTGTCGATTTTTCATCGTTATCTTATTATCCGTATTCTCTATTTCCAAGATTTGTCCGATTTTTCAATCTTTTGTTCATTTTTCCTGTGCAAGAACGGAGAGAATTATCTGTTGTTTACGCAATCTATTTCTACAAGAAATTTTCTAATCACGTCACTAATGTTTAAAACAACGAAATTTAATCTTGGCATTGTATGTACTATGTAACGTTATGATATGGACCTTTATAAGAAACATTCTCACGACTTACTACATGAAGTTTTTCGACTGTGATCCTGATAGAAATCTTATACACTTTTTTTAGCAGTTAACTCTATTTAATAACTAAAAAGTAAGAAACTACTTAGGAGCTCAATCAAGATGTGGTAACACATTGACTGCGGTTCCTGTGCATAAACGATGCTTAAAATCTGAACTCATTTACTGAACAAAAATAAAATAATAAATAAACGCATTAATTAATAGATTATTATTAAATTAACAATAATCTATTAATTAACAGTTAAATTAATAAAAATTCATTAATACCAGACACTAACTGAACAGGTGTATATGCAAGTTGCACATACTTTAACCAGGAAAACTGTTTTAAATACTGAATAAAAACTTTTATCAAGTTCTTGTCAACATTTTCTATGCAGTATTATTATAACTAATGAGAATTCAGTAATACGAGACAATAACTGAATGAATGTTTAAAAATACTGTGTACCTATATTTCTACTAGAGTATCGTATATGTATAACGATATATGTGATAGTAAAAGAGATACAGAATTAAAAAAAAAAAAGAAATACAGATCGATATTCCGCTAAGAAGTCTTGAAAGATTTCTCTTACAAATGCTGCATTTTCGATGGCTACTGCTCAATACAGCTGCGTTATATTTAAACGACGTTTTTGCAACACTTCTCCGGAAGCCCCCTATGCACAAGAACATTATATGTATATTCCACGCTTCAGAGATTGCAGTACTGCAAAACGACCCGACTATATTTCGCGCTGCGAGACAGCGTTCGTTTTATTTCCGGGAAATGAATAGCCGACGTACATTTTCATTGTCGGCAACGGTTTTCGACAAATTACTTTTAATTGCGGCCTGCCGGAATTCGTTAGCACGCTTCTATGGCACACATACACACACACGAAGAGAGAAAGAAAGAACGGAGAGAAAGAGAGAAAGAGGGCGAGGGAAAGAGAGGAAATATGTACGTACATACGTATCATTGGTGGCAGGTATACATAACGCGCACGGCAATGAGAAACAGAGAGATCAGTTCACGCTTTATAACAACGGCAGCCGAGCCATTCACAGGACTCAATAGATACAATCTGCACAATCGAGAAGCGAACACCACCGCGGCCGGTTCACGTGGTCGCCATTATTCAATCCTGCGCCGGCTGTCCTTCTGTACACAACGTAAGTCTAATCTAATAACACACCATAGGATAGTGCATTTGCTGGAGCAAATGGGAAAACAAGAGTCTCCTTTGATAAATTTATTTATGACCCTGGCAGGGAGAGAACATGAAAAATTTCAAGTACACCCTACAGATCCTTTCAGCAACGTGCGGAAAAATAATTGATTCTATTCCTTCGCGTATACATATCTATTGTATATCTGAATTAAACAAGATCGAATTGCGAGACAAAAAGAAAACAAAAATTTCTTAATAAAAATTTATAATATAATCTTATATAGAATAAATATGAAAACAAATCTTGTTGATATTCTTTAAACATATATCTTTACATATCAAAATTGATATTCCTTTATATTTATGATATATTATTTTATTTACAATTAGTCTTTATATTTAAATTAATCAAAATCGATTTGCTGGGTAAATGAGAGAATATAAATTATCTTTAATAAATATTTGTAATGCTGATATGGAACAAACATGAAAAACTTTAAATCGCCATTTATTTAGTAACCTGATATAGATAACTGAAAATACACATAAAAAATAACTGACTCTTTATTTTGATGTTTATTTTAGTTTAAGTTCTTTTAGTCGCGCGCGAAAATATTCACGTGATTAACTCGAGGTCGCAGTAAACTCTCTCACGTGAAAAGTTATAAATTAATTACTTCTTATATTTAGATTGATCAAAACAAGTTTATTTCAATCTACTCAATTGTGAGACAAATTTAACTTTTCTTTGTATAGCAAGTACAAAAATTAAACAATCTCAAATTTTTACCGTCTAAAAAGATCATGATAAAGATACCAGTACGTTTAAATGTATTGCAACAAGTTGAGTATATTATTACTTATATGTATATATAAATCTTATTAATAATCATAGTTTATTTATAAATATCTATGTTTAATAAAAATTAAATGTAAATAGATGAAGAAAATGTGTGTAAAATAGACAAAAATATACCTACATATAATTACAGTAAACAAATACAATAATTTTAAAACTGATCTAAATATTGAAAAAAGAAATATCTAGGCATGAGATATACATATATAGAGGTTATATTTTCAAAGATATTTTCCGAAAAATCGTTAGATCTACTTTATTAGCTTCCATAAATCGCGCATTGAATAATTTAAATTTAAAAGAAAATAATTCGCGCGCGGACAATTTCTGGTGCTCAAAGTACGGACGTGTTTATTATACCCTTCTTCTTGATTTATTCCCCTTTTTAACGGTTGGAAAAAGCACGCACAGATCGCTCGTCAACGACGCTACCATTTGGGGTTGAGGCGAGGGATCATGCCTATATCGATTAGCTACACACGAGCGTTTATACATTTGGCATGTATATAGATTATGCGTACAATTTAATGCGGTTATCCATTATCGGGATAACGATGCGCCGTTTAACAATATACGCGTCGTGTTTCACGTATACGAATGTATAGACCTGCATAATGGGGCACGGTGTTCCTCTGCGAGTCTGTTTATGACGCGAGATCATATCCGTTGAATTTGCGGGGAACTCGGCCAGTTCTCGATTATACGTAAAGTGCATATTGACATATTTCGTATATCCCTTGTGGTATGAGTAAATAATTGACAAAAAAAAAGAAGTCTTGGACGGCCTCGAGAGCCGAAAAAAGTGTTAATCGCAAAAGGCACGTTAATTCAATTAAATTGCTCCGGCAGAACGTACATTTGACTTTGTGCGCCAGAATCCCACTAGACCGGTTAATCCACCACTTCAGGAAAGTCATTCGAAAAACATTAATATTCAAACAGGGTGATTAATCTTACCTGTGGATAACCATCGTACGTGTCAGTATTCAACAAGGCAAGTAAGCGGTCACTAACACTAGATCCGCCCTTAATTAACATTTCTTAAGCGATTGCAAGACGCGGTCATGCCAACGACTCAAGAATCAACCCTACATCGGACCTATTTCTAACCCTTTTTACTGTGTATATGCAAAGAATATTTTATTTTAAACTATAAAGAAGTTTCTTTTTAAAATGTAGCAATTTCTTTTTACGGTAAATCTTCTTATACACAACAAATAATTCTTCGCGATTTATTGAGGTCGATCACAAAGATGGATGATTCGAAAAAAAGTCTATATATAAAATGCTTATAAACAACTATATGAAGAAATGTACCGAATACTCCATTTTACGAAAATAGAAAAGAAATTTAAGTCGTCTTTAAGATTTAAATATAATTAGAAAAAAATGCATATTTTCTATACATATATACTTGGAGAAAAATTATATTTAAATTGAAGAAATTATTTCTTTTTCATTTTTAATGTAAGGTAAAAATAGTTTGGAGGAAAATAAAAATTTATATTTAATTTCAAGAAATGACCATCAAAGAAACTTTTCTTTAACCAATGCATAGCAATACTAATACATTTCTTTGGTTCGAAAGAATACTTTTTTAAAATGTTTGTAATAAGGCTAATATTTTTTTTTAATCGAAGAAACTTTTCTCTGGGTGTAGTTGGTTTTATTAATTGATCTTTTATGCTTGGGGGAAAAATATGTTTACAATTTTTACTGTATTATAGGCAAGGCTTCGTTGGGCATCGTCTCGGCCAGTCGCTTGGCACGATCGTCGATGTCCGCATTCTTCTTAGTTTCGTTTCGGAGACGTGTACTTATCGATTAGCCCTGCCGCGTCTCTCTTTCCACGATTGTACCGCTCTTGTAACCCCTGGTGTCGCATTGGTGGACGCGCGGCCCAGAAATGTGCCGCGCGCCGGTATGCGAGACACGGTAATTGCGTGGAAGCTGGAAACGACTCCGTTCGGGTCGAAGGGGACGAATGGACGTTAAAGGGACGTCGAAGGGACGGACACCCGAGCCTTCCTCATCCTCCTCCCTCCCCGCCATCTCTTTCGTTGCCCAAACGTGCCGCTCGCGCAACGTGCCGATTTTCCGCAAGTCGGAGTGAACCTTAAAATATTTCATGACCCGGCAAGTCGTATTTCTTTACGCCAATAACTTCCGTCCTATCGGAGTTCGAGGCACCTCGTCTATTCTAGGAATGATTGAAAATAAATCGCTTTAATAAGACGAGCGTTTTCGTGATAGGTCGTGACGAGCGAATCGTTTCTCCCCGGATCGGCCACGTTACGTTAGATTGTTATACACGAATACCTTACTCGCGGAAAGAGAACAGTAAGCGAGCATTTTTACTTAATAACACGTTGGTTTCTTTTGAAATACATTTTAATATAAAAACTACACTTGGAAGGCTGACGCAACAATTCTAGCAATAAATTGTTCGCAGATTGAAACAGATTTTTCAATAACATTAGTTTTATCAAAGTACTTATAAAGATGCTTATTATAGCATCAAAAATTATTAAATTATTTGTGTATAATTTAATAAGTAATGTTATTACTCATCCTCAGTATTACATTTCAAGGCCAAAAATAATTCTAGCGCACGATATGTAGAATCATATATATATATATATATACTTATGTATACCTATATAAATTTAATAACTGTATACATAGAAATATTTAAATATTAAGATTCGTTTTGACTGTTATAAATACATAGAAAATTTCCCTTATTTAATAATTAGATTTAAACCTCATTAGATTTCAACGGTCCGGGTATAATTGTTTATACTCGGAAGGTTAAAAGCGATGTCTTTTGTATAAGCAAAAACGTGAGATCGGTACTCGTTATTTACAATTAAATAGACAATGTTACATCCTTTTTACAATACACATTTAAGAAAAAAAAATAATAAAATCTCTCTTTTAATAATTTCCTATAATTTGAAGAACTTGTAGAAATCTCGTAAAAAAGTAAACTGGGAAAATTGTACTAAAGCTTGTATATGGCATATCTTTTATTTATTGACATGTTTATGATGAGGCTTTGTCCCACCCCGAGAACCGTCACTCGTCACCACTACCCACCCTTTACTTTAAATCCGTCTATGATTTATAGCGTTTTTCAGTTGTTCTATACAGTTAGGTATATCGTTACTCCGGTTTACACGCTTCGTTTACCGACGAGCGACAATGCAAAACCGCAGAAACGGCTCGTCGCTGATTAAAGTTTACGCGCCGGTTTATACGTGTATTTATTTATGTCACGCAACTGAACGTCGCACGCTGAATGAATTATTAGCGACAAGTTGGCCGCGCCGCGAACAGTTAGCGGCGTCGGTGGTTCATAGCACGGTAAATGTGGGAAATGTTCACACCATTCAAACTTTCATATATCTCTCTCTCTCTCTCTCTCTCTATCTCTTTCCTTCTCGTTCGTCGTACACTATATACACATATCCAAGGTGAAGCCATCATAAAATATGCCGTGGAAAATCAAGCAGTGTATACAGTATGTATTTCTGCGCCCAACAAGCGAGTAACCAAGTGCGGAGAACTGTTAACTCGTTACGTATTACCACCCTCATTCTGAACTTGGCTAACACTCGCTAACATTTGCTACCGGCGAGGTTCGAAGGGTGCAGTATGCTAATAAGTCGAATATAATATAATGATTGTGTGCATGCGTGTGAATTTGCAGACAATATCAAACTCTAATATTAATAATTTAATTTATTGTGTTGTTTAAACTCGACCGGATCTATTAAATACAACGAGATATAATTTAGGAAATTTCATCATTTCAATATTTCCAACTTACGCAGAGTGTATCTCGCGCGCGTGTGTGTCCAAACTTCGATAAGTACTGTTTATTTTTTTCGTCGTTCGATAAAATATTAAATACGAAGCAAATAATATGATAGTATCGAGAAAATATATAAATTGGATTTTGTATGTATTTTATAACATATCATGCACATAACTTTGGACATTTATATATAGGAAATTATAATTACATTCTCGTTTCGAAGGAAATAAGGAAATTTGATGAAGAATATGTTTAAGTTATCATATATTAGATAATGATTCAGTTAGAGGAGATGAGATTCACATACAGAAAATTAAGTATAAATAGAATAAGTTTTATTAAATTAATTATCTGAACTATATTCTTCGCAGCTTTCAAACTGCTTTCCAAACGTATTATTATATATTCTCAAAAATAAATACAAAAATCATATCGTCCACGATTTTTTCACGTACTTCCTTATTGCTAGCGGATTCTCCGTCACTTATAAACTATCGCGAGATATCGCGATCCGCGTTTCTCTTCCATCGTTATTTGCGATAAATCAATCGCGATATTACGGAGCACGACCGAGCGAGAGTCATCGACAATAGGATGGCAGAACTTGAAGGTTAATTGCTCATTTCCGACGACGAATTAGGCGAACCGTTATCGAGTGACGGAGCGTGAGGGGGGGGGGAGCGGAAGGGGACGGAGGGCAAACAAGATCGCGCGGGGTGCGGTTGCACAATATCGAGGCAGCGATACACGCTAATGGCCGAAGAACTCGCGGAAACGCAATAAGGTTAGGGTATCGTGCAAGATGCTGCGGACTAATGGAACAGTAACTTCGCCACCGCGCCGGGCCCGACTTCTCGTTCCCTCGGGGGAACAATATATACGTTTCCGTTGATCGATAATGTCCCAGGAAAGAGAAGACGGATCATCTTATTCGCGAGGAGAGTAACATTCGTGCGCGGTATACGCGCGTCTTCGGATACAATAGCCTTTCGTCGTTGGGACGCTCCTTTGCTCCCTTCCTTCTCTCCTCCCTTCTTGCGATATCAACGATTCCATTGCATTCTCATTCTCGAAATCAAATCTGGCGCTCCCGATACTGTTACACTCGACGCGATGCGCCCCTCTTGTATCTCAGCCACGCAAAAAAAAAAAAAAAAA